>NC_133716.1:8454456-8678072 GCF_048934315.1 Petromyzon marinus | reverse complement strand
CTCAGCTCACCACTTAGCTCGCCACTCAGCTCGCCACTCAGCTCACCACTCAGCTCACCACTCAGCTCACCACACTAAACAGCTCACCTCCCGCTCCCTCACCGCCCACCTCACCCTCCCGCTCACCCCCCCACCTCACCTCACCGCTCACCTCACCGCCCACCTCACCTCACCGCTCACCTCACCGCCCACCTCACCTCACCGCTCACCTCACCGCCCACCTCACCTCACCGCTCACCTCACCGCCCACCCTCACCTCACCGCTCACCCTCACCGCCCACCTCACCTCACCGCTCACCGCTCACCCCTCACCGCTCACCTCACCGCCCACCTCACCTCACCGCTCACCTCACCGCCCACCTCACCCTCACCGCTCACCTCACCGCCCACCCATCACCTCACCGCTCACCTCACCGCCCACCTCACCTCACCGCTCACCTCACCGCCCACCTCACCTCACCGCTCACCTCACCGCCCACCTCACCGCACCCTCACCTCACCGCTCACCTCACCGCCCACCTCACCTCACCGCTCACCTCACCGCCCACCACCTCACCGCTCACCTCACCGCCCACCTCACCTCACCGCTCACCTCACCGCCCACCTCACCTCACCGCTCACCTCACCGCCCACCTCACCTCACCGCTCACCTCACCGCCCACCTCACCTCACCGCTCCCCTCACCGCCCACCCCACCGCTCACCTCACCGCCCACCACCTCACCGCCCACCTCACTCACCGCCCACCTCACCTCACCTCACCTCGCCTCACCGCTCACCTCGCCTCACCGCTCACCTCACCGCTCACCTCACCTCACCGCTCACCTCACCGCTCACCTCACCTCACCGCTCACCTCACCTCACCTCGCCTCACCGCTCACCTCACCGCTCACCTCACCTCACCGCTCACCTCACCTCACCTCACCTCGCCTCACCGCTCACCTCGCCTCACCGCTCACCTCACCTCACCTCACCGCTCACCTCACCTCACCGCTCACCTCACCCCACCTCACCGCTCACCTCATCTCACCGCTCACCTCACCTCACACCTCACCGCTCACCTCACCTCACCGCTCACCTCACCGCTCACCTCACCTCACCGCTCACCTCATCTCACCTCACCGCTCACCTCACCTCACCGCTCACCTCACCTCATCGCTCACCTCACCTCACCGCTCACCTCACCTCACCGCTCACCTCACCTCACCGCTCACCTCACCCCACCTCACCGCTCACCTCATCTCACCGCTCACCTCACCTCACACCTCACCGCTCACCTCACCTCACCGCTCACCTCACCGCTCACCTCACCTCACCGCTCACCTCAACTCATCTCACCGCTCACCTCACCTCACCTCACCGCTCACCTCACCTCACCTCACCGCTCACCTCACCTCACCGCTCACCTCACCGCTCCTCACCTCACCGCTCACCTCACCTCACACCTCACCTCACCTCACCGCTCACCTCACGCTCACCTCACCGCTCACCTCACCTCACCGCTCACCTCACCTCACCTCACCGCTCACCTCACCGCTCACCTCACCGCTCCACCGCTCACCTCACCGCTCACCTCACCTCACCGCTCACCTCACCGCTCACCTCACCTCACCGCTCACCTCACCGTCACCTCACCTCACCGCTCACCTCACCGCTCACCTCACCGCTCACCTCACCTCACCACTCACCTCACCGCTCACCTCACCTCACCGCTCACCTCACCGCTCACCTCACCGCTCACCTCACCTCACCTCACCGCTCAACTCACCTCACCGCTCACCTCACCGCTCACCTCACCTCACCGCTCACCTCACCGCTCACCGCTCACCTCACCGCTCACCTCACCTCACCGCTCACCTCACCGCTCACCTCACCTCACCGCTCACCTCACCTCACCCCTCACCTCACCTCACCCCTCACCTCACCTCACCGCTCACCTCACCGCTCACCTCTCGCCTCACCGCTCACTTCACCGCTCACCTCACCGCTCAACTCACCTCACCGCTCACCTCACCTCACCGCTCACCTCACCGCTCACCTCACCGCTCACCTCTCACCTCACCGCTCACCTCTCACCTCACCGCTCACCTCACCGCTCCCTCTCCACCTCACCGCTCACCTCTCACCTCACCGCTCACCTCACCGCTCACCTCACCGCTCACCTCACCGCTCACCGCTCACCTCACCGCTCACCTCACCGCTCACCGCTCACCTCACCGCTCACCTCACCGCTCACCTCACCGCTCACCTCACCTCACCTCACCGCTCGCCTCACCGCCCACCTCACCTCACCGCTCGCCTCACCGCCCACCTCACCTCACCGCTCGCCTCACCGCCCACCTCACCTCACCGCTCACCTCACCGCCCACCTCATCTCACCGCTCACCTCTCCTCACCGCTCACCTCACCGCTCACCTCACCTCACCGCTCACCTCACCGCTCACCTCACCTCACCGCTCACCTCACCGCTCACCTCACCTCACCGCTCACCTCACCGCTCACCGCTCACCTCACCGCTCACCTCACCGCTCACCTCACCGCTCACCTCACCGCTCACCTCACCGCTCACCTCACCTCACCGCTCACCTCACCGCTCACCTCACCTCACCGCTCACCTCACCGCTCACCGCTCACCTCACCGCCCACCTCACCTCACCGCTCACCTCACCGCCCACCTCACCTCACCGCTCACCTCACCGCCCACCTCACCTCACCGCTCACCTCACCGCCCACCTCACCTCACCGCTCACCTCACCGCCCACCTCACCTCACCGCTCACCTCACCGCCCCACCTCACCTCACCGCTCACCTCACCGCCCACCTCACCTCACCGCTCACCTCACCGCCCACCTCACCTCACCGCTCACCTCACCGCCCACCTCACCTCACCGCTCACCTCACCGCCCACATCACCTCACCGCTCACCTCACCGCCCACCTCACCTCACTGCCCACCTCGCCTCACCGCTCACCTCGCCTCACCGCTCACCTCACCTCACCGCTCACCTCACCTCACCGCTCACCTCACCTCACCGCTCACCTCACCGCTCACCTCAACTCACCGCTCACCTCACCTCACCTCGCCTCACCGCTCACCTCACCGCTCACCTCACCTCACCGCTCACCTCACCTCACCTCACCTCAACTCGCCTCACCGCTCACCTCGCCTCACCGCTCACCTCACCTCACCTCACCGCTCACCTCACCTCACCGCTCACCTCACCTCACCGCTCACCTCACCGCTCACCTCACCGCTCACCTCACCTCACCGCTCACCTCACCTCACCGCTCACCTCACCGCTCACCTCACCGCTCACCTCACCTCACCTCACCGCTCACCTCACCTCACCGCTCACCTCACCGCTCACCTCACCTCACCGCTCACCTCACCGCTCACCGCTCACCTCACCGCTCACCTCACCTCACCGCTCACCTCACCGCTCACCTCACCTCACCGCTCACCTCACCTCACCCCTCACCTCACCTCACCCCTCACCTCACCTCACCGCTCACCTCACCGCTCACCTCTCGCCTCACCGCTCACTTCACCGCTCACCTCACCGCTCAACTCACCTCACCGCTCACCTCACCTCACCGCTCACCTCACCGCTCACCTCACCGCTCACCTCTCACCTCACCGCTCACCTCTCACCTCACCGCTCACCTCCGCTCACCTCTCACCTCACCGCTCACCTCTCACCTCACCTCACTCACCTCACCCTCACCCTCGCTCACTCACCGCTCACCTCACCGCTCACCTCACCGCTCACCGCTCACCTCACCGCTCACCTCACCGCTCACCGCTCACCTCACCGCTCACCTCACCGCTCACCCTCACCGCTCGCCTCACCGCACCTCACCGCTCGCCTCACCGCCCACCTCACCTCACCGCTCGCCTCACCGCCCACCTCACCTCACCGCTCGCCTCACCGCCCACCTCACCTCACCGCTCGCCTCACCGCCCACCTCACCTCACCGCTCACCTCTCCTCACCGCTCACCTCACCGCTCACCTCACCTCACCGCTCACCTCACCGCTCACCTCACCTCACCGCTCACCTCACCGCTCACCTCACCTCACCGCTCACCTCACCGCTCACCGCTCACCTCACCGCTCACCTCACCGCTCACCTCACCGCTGACCTCACCGCTCACCTCACCGCTCACCTCACCTCACCGCTCACCTCACCGCTCACCTCACCTCACCGCTCACCTCACCGCTCACCGCTCACCTCACCGCCCACCTCACCTCACCGCTCACCTCACCGCCCACCTCACCTCACCGCTCACCTCACCGCCCACCTCACCTCACCGCTCACCTCACCGCCCACCTCACCTCACCGCTCACCTCACCGCCCACCTCACCTCACCGCTCACCTCACCGCCCACCTCACCTCACCGCTCACCTCACCGCCCACCTTACCTCACCGCTCACCTCACCGCCCACCTCACCTCACCGCTCACCTCACCGCCCACCTCACCTCACCGCTCACCTCACCGCCCACCTCACCTCACCGCTCACCTCACCGCCCACCTCACCTCACCGCTCACCTCACCGCCCACATCACCTCACCGCTCACCTCACCGCCCACCTCGCCTCACCGCCCACCTCGCCTCACCGCTCACCTCGCCTCACCGCTCACCTCACCTCACCGCTCACCTCACCTCACCGCTCACCTCACCGCTCACCTCACCTCACCGCTCACCTCACCTCACCTCGCCTCACCGCTCACCTCACCGCTCACCTCACCTCACCGCTCACCTCACCTCACCTCACCTCGCCTCACCGCTCACCTCGCCTCACCGCTCACCTCACCTCACCTCACCGCTCACCTCACCTCATCGCTCATCTCACCTCACCGCTCACCTCACCTCACCGCTCACCTCACCTCACTGCTCACCTCACCCCACCTCACCGCTCACCTCATCTCACCGCTCACCTCACCTCACACCTCACCGCTCACCTCACCTCACCGCTCACCTCACCGCTCACCTCACCGCTCACCTCATCTCACCTCACCGCTCACCTCACCTCACCGCTCACCTCACCTCATCGCTCACCTCACCTCACCGCTCACCTCACCTCACCGCTCACCTCACCTCACCGCTCACCTCACCCCACCTCACCGCTCACCTCATCTCACCGCTCACCTCACCTCACACCTCACCGCTCACCTCACCTCACCGCTCACCTCACCGCTCACCTCACCTCACCGCTCACCTCAACTCATCTCACCGCTCACCTCACCTCACCTCACCGCTCACCTCACCTCACCTCACCGCTCACCTCACCTCACCTCACCGCTCACCTCACCTCACCGCTCACCTCACCGCTCCTTACCTCACCGCTCACCTCACCTCACACCTCACCTCACCTCACCGCTCACCTCACCTCACCTCGCCTCACCGCTCACCTCACCGCTCACCTCACCTCACCGCTCACCTCACCTCACCTCACCGCTCACCTCACCGCTCACCTCACCGCTCACCTCTCCTCACCGCTCACCTGACCGCTCACCTCACCTCACCGCTCACCTCACCGCTCACCTCACCTCACCGCTCACCTCACCGCTCACCTCACCTCACCGCTCACCTCACCGCTCACCTCACCGCTCACCTCACGTCACCACTCACCTCACCGCTCACCTCACCTCACCGCTCACCTCACCGCTCACCTCACCTCACCTCACCGCTCACCTCACCTCACCGCTCACCTCACCGCTCACCTCACCTCACCGCTCACCTCACCGCTCACCGCTCACCTCACCGCTCACCTCACCTCACCGCTCACCTCACCGCTCACCTCACCTCACCCCTCACCTCACCTCACCCCTCACCTCACCTCACCGCTCACCTCACCGCTCACCTCTCGCCTCACCGCTCACTTCACCGCTCACCTCACCGCTCAACTCACCTCACCGCTCACCTCACCGCTCACCTCTCACCTCACCGCTCACCTCTCACCTCACCGCTCACCTCACCGCTCACCTCTCACCTCACCTCACCGCTCACCTCTCACCTCACCTCACCGCTCACCTCACCGCTCACCTCACCGCTCACCTCTCACCTCACCTCACCGCTCACCTCACCGCTCACCTCACCGCTCACCTCACCGCTCACCGCTCACCTCACCGCTCACCTCACCGCTCACCGCTCACCTCACCGCTCACCTCACCGCTCACCTCACCGCTCACCGCTCACCTCACCGCTCACCTCACCGCTCACCGCTCACCTCACCGCTCACCTCACCGCTCACCGCACCGCTCACCTCACCTCACCGCTCCCCTCACCGCTCACCTCACCTCACCGCTCACCTCACCGCTCACCTCATCTCACCGCACCTCACCGCTCACCTCACCTCACCGCTCACCTCACCGCTCACCTCACCGCTCACCTCACCTAACCGCTCACCTCACCGCTCACCTCACCTCACCGCTCACCTCACCGCTCACCTCACCTCACCGCTCACCTCACCGCTCACCTCACCGCTCACCTCACCGCCCACCTCACCTCACCGCTCACCTCACCGCTCACCTCACCTCACCGCTCACCTCACCTCACCGCTCACCTCACCTCACCGCTCACCTCACCGCTCACCTCACCTCACCGCTCACCTCACCGCTCAACTCACCTCACTGCTCACCTCACCTCACCGCTCACCTCACCGCTCACCTCACCTCAACGCTCACCTCACCGCTCACCTCACCTCACCGCTCACCTCACCGCTCACCTCACCTCACCACTCACCTCACCGCTCACCTCACCTCACCGCTCACCTCACCGCTCACCTCACCTCACCGGTTACCTCACCTCACCGCTCACCTCACCGCTCACCTCACCTCACCGCTCACCTCACCGCTCACCTCACCGTTCACCTCACCGCTCACCTCACCGCTCACCTCACCGCTCACCTCACCGCTCAACGCTCACCTCACCCCTCACCTCACCACTCACCTCACCGCTCACCTCACCCCTCACCTCACCGCTCAACGCTCACCTCACCGCTCACCGCTCACCTCACCTCACCGCTCACCTCACCGCTCACCTCACCTCACCGCTCACCTCACCGCTCACCTCACCTCACCGCTCACCTCACCGCTCACCTCACCTCACCGCTCACCTCAACTCATCTCACCGCTCACCTCACCGCTCACCTCACCTCACCTCACCGCTCACCTCACCTCACCTCACCGCTCACCTCACCTCACCTCACCGCTTCATCACCTCATCTCACACCTCACCTCACCGCTCACCTCACCGCTCACCTCACCTCACCTCACCGCTCACCTCACCGCTCACCTCACCTCACCTCACCGCTCACCTCACCTCACCTCGCCTCACCGCTCACCTCACCGCTCACCTCACCTCACCTCGCCTCACCGCTCACCTCGCCTCACCGCTCACCTCACCTCACCGCTCACCTCACCTCACCGCTCACCTCACCGCTCACCTCACCTCACCTCGCCTCACCGCTCACCTCACCGCTCACCTCACCTCACCGCTCACCTCACCTCACCTCACCTCGCCTCACCGCTCACCTCGCATCACCGCTCACCTCACCTCACCTCACCGCTCACCTCACCTCATCGCTCACCTCACCTCACCGCTCACCTCACCTCACCGCTCACCTCACCGCTCACCTCACCCCACCTCACCGCTCACCTCATCTCACCGCTCACCTCACCTCACACCTCACCGCTCACCTCACCTCACCGCTCACCGCTCACCTCACCTCACCGCTCACCTCACCTCACCGCTCACCTCACCTCACCGCTCACCTCACCGCTCACCTCACCTCACCGCTCACCTCACCTCACCTCACCGCTCACCTCACCTCACCTCACCGCTCACCTCACCTCACCTCACCGCTCACCTCACCTCACCGCTCACCTCACCTCACCGCTCACCTCACCTCACCGCTCACCTCACCTCACCTCACCGCTCACCTCACCGCTCACCTCACCTCACCGCTCACCTCACCTCACCTCACCGCTCACCTCACCTCACCGCTCACCTCACCGCTCACCTCACCTCACCTCACCGCTCACCTCACCTCACCGCTCACCTCACCTCACCTCACCGCTCACCTCACCTCACCGCTCACCTCACCTCACCGCTCACCTCACCTCACCGCTCACCTCACCTCACCGCTCACCTCACCTCACCGCTCACCTCACCTCACCTCACACCTCACCGCTCACCTCACCGCTCACCTCACCGCTCACCTCACCTCACCGCTCAGCTCACCTCACCGCTCAGCTCACCTCACCGCTCAGCTCACCTCACCGCTCAGCTCACCTCACCGCTCAGCTCACCTCACCGCTCCGCTCCGCTCACCTCACCGCTCAGCTCAGCTCACCGCTCAGCTCAGCTCACCGCTCTGCTCAGCTCACCGCTCAGCTCAGCTCACCGCTCAGCTCACCACCCAGCTCACCACTCAGCTCACCACCCAGCTCACCACTCAGCTCACCACTCAGCTCACCACTTAGCTCGCCACTCAGCTCGCCACTCAGCTCACCACTCAGCTCACCACTCAGCTCACCACACTCCACAGCTCACCACTCACCTCACCGCTCACCTCACCGCCCACCTCACCTCACCGCTCACCTCACCACCCACCTCACCTCACCGCTCACCTCACCGCCCACCTCACCTCACCGCTCACCTCACCGCACACCTCACCTCACCGCTCACCTCACCGCCCACCTCACCTCACCGCTCACCTCACCGCCCACCTCACCTCACCGCTCACCTCACCGCCCACCTCACCTCACCGCTCACCTCACCGCCCACCTCACCTCACCGCTCACCTCACCGCTCACCTCACCGCCCACCTCACCTCACCGCTCAACTCACCGCCCACCTCACCTCACCGCTCACCTCACCGCCCACCTCACCTCACCGCTCACCTCACCGCCCACCTCACCTCACCGCTCACCTCACCGCCCACCTCACCGCCCACCTCACCTCACCGCTCACCTCACCGCCCACCTCACCTCACCGCTCACCTCACCGCCCACCTCACCGCTCACCTCACCGCCCACCTCACCTCACCGCTCACCTCACCTCACCGCTCACCTCACCGCCCACCTCACCTCACCGCTCACCTCACCGCCCACCTCACCTCACCGCTCACCTCACCGCCCACCTCACCTCACCGCTCACCTCACCGCCCACCTCACCTCACCGCTCACCTCACCGCCCACCTCACCTCACCGCTCACCTCACCGCCCACATCACCTCACCGCTCACCTCACCGCCCACCTCACCTCACCGCCCACCTCACCTCACCGCTCACCTCACCGCCCACCTCACCTCACCGCTCACCTCACCGCCCACTTCACCTCACCGCTCACCTCACCGCCCACCTCACCTCACCGCTCACCTCACCGCTCACCTCTCCTCACCGCTCACCTCACCGCTCACCTCACCTCACACCTCACCGCTCACCTCACCTCACCGCTCACCTCACCTCACCGCTCACCTCACCTCACCGCTCACCTCACCGCTCACCTCACCTCACCGCTCACCTCACCTCACCGCTCACCTCACCTCACCGCTCACCTCACCGCTCACCTCACCGCTCACCTCACCGCTCACCTCACCTCACCTCACCGCTCACCTCACCTCACCGCTCACCTCACCGCTCACCTCTCGCCTCACCGCTCACCGCTCACCTCACCTCACCGCTCAACTCCCCTCACCGCTCACCTCACCGCTCACCTCACCTCACCGCTCACCTCACCGCTCACCTCACCGCTCACCTCACCGCCCACCTCACCTCACCGCTCACCTCACCGCCCACCTCACCTCACCGCTCACCTCACCGCCCACCTCACCTCACCGCTCACCTCACCGCCCACCTCACCTCACCGCTCACCTCACCGCCCACCTCACCTCACCGCTCACCTCACCGCCCACCTCACCTCACCGCTCACCTCACCGCCCACATCACCTCACCGCTCACCTCACCGCCCACCTCACCTCACCGCCCACCTCACCTCACCGCTCACCTCACCGCCCACCTCACCTCACCGCTCACCTCACCGCCCACCTCACCTCACCGCTCACCTCACCGCCCACCTCACCTCACCGCTCACCTCACCGCTCACCTCTCCTCACCGCTCACCTCACCGCTCACCTCACCGCTCACCTCACCTCACCGCTCACCTCACCGCTCACCTCACCTCACCGCTCACCTCACCTCACCGCTCACCTCACCTCACCGCTCACCTCACCTCACCGCTCACCTCACCGCTCACCTCACCGCTCACCTCACCGCTCACCTCACCGCCCACCTCACCTCACCGCTCACCTCACCTCACCCCTCACCTCACCTCACCGCTCACCTCACCTCACCGCTCACCTCACCGCTCACCTCTCGCCTCACCGCTCACCGCTCACCTCACCTCACCGCTCAACTCCCCTCACCGCTCACCTCACCGCTCACCTCACCTCACCGCTCACCTCACCGCTCACCTCACCGCTCACCTCTCACCTCACCTCTCACCTCACCGCTCACCTCTCACCTCACCTCACCGCTCACCTCTCACCTCACCTCACCGCTCACCTCTCACCTCACCTCACCGCTCACCTCTCACCTCACCGCTCACCGCTCACCTCACCTCACCGCTCACCTCACCGCTCACCTCTCGCCTCACCGCTCACCGCTCACCTCACCTCACCGCTCAACTCCCCTCACCGCTCACCTCACCGCTCACCTCACCGCTCACCTCACCGCTCACCTCTCACCTCACCTCTCACCTCACCGCTCACCTCTCACCTCACCTCACCGCTCACCTCTCACCTCACCTCACCGCTCACCTCTCACCTCACCTCACCGCTCACCTCTCACCTCACCTCACCGCTCACCTCACCGCTCACCTCACCGCTCACCTCACCTCACCGCTCACATCACCGCTCACCTCACCTCACCGCTCACCTCAACTCATCTCACCGCTCACCTCACCTCACCTCACCGCTCACCTCACCTCACCTCACCGCTCACCTCACCTTACCGCTCACCTCACCTCACCGCTCACCTCACCGCTCCTCACCTCACCGCTCACCTCACCTCACACCTCACCTCACCTCACCGCTCACCTCACCTCACCTCGCCTCACCGCTCACCTCACCGCTCACCTCACCGCTCACCTCACCTCACCGCTCACCTCACCTCACCTCACCGCTCACCTCACCTCACCGCTCACCTCACCGCTCCTCACCTCACCGCTCACCTCACCTCACACCTCACCTCACCGCTCACCTCACCTCACCTCGCCTCACCGCTAACCTCACCGCTCACCTCACCTCACCGCTCACCTCACCTCACCTCACCGCTCACCTCACCTCACCTCACCGCTCACCTCATCTCACCTCACCTCACCTCACCGCTCACCTCACCTCACCGCTCACCTCACCTCACCTCACCGCTCACCTCACTGCTCACCTCACCTCACCGCTCACCTCACCTCACCGCTCACCTCACCTCACCGCTCACCTCACCGCTCACCTCACCTCACCGCTCACCTCACCTCACACCTCACCGCTCACCTCACCGCTCACCTCACCTCACCGCTCAGCTCACCTCACCGCTCCGCTCACCTCAGCGCTCAGGTCACCTCACCGCTCAGCTCAGCTCACCGCTCAGCTCAGCTCACCGCTCAGCTCAGCTCACCGCTCAGCTCACCACCCAGCTCACCACCCAGCTCACCACCCAGCTCACCACCCAGCTCACCACTCAGCTCGCCACTCAGCTCGCCACTCAGCTCGCCACTCAGCTCGCCACTCAGCTCACCACTCAGCTCACCACACTCCACAGCTCACCACTCACCTCACCGCTCACCTCACCGCCCACCTCACCTCACCGCTCACCTCACCGCCCACCTCACCTCACCGCTCACCTCACCGCCCAACTCACCTCACCGCTCACCTCACCGCCCACCTCACCTCACCGCTCACCTCACCGCCCACCTCACCTCACCGCTCACCTCACCGCCCACCTCACCTCACCGCCCACCTCACCTCACCGCTCACCTCACCGCCCACCTCACCTCACCGCTCACCTCACCGCCCACCTCACCTCACCGCTCACCTCACCGCCCACCTCACCTCACCGCTCACCTCACCGCCCACCTCACCTCACCGCTCACCTCACCGCCCACCTCACCTCACCGCTCACCTCACCGCCCACCTCACCTCACCGCTCACCTCACCGCCCACCTCACCTCACCGCTCACCTCACCTCACCGCTCACCTCACCTCACCGCTCACCTCACCTCACCGCTCACCTCACCTCACCTCACCGCTCACCTCACCGCTCACCTCACCTCACCGCTCACCTCACCTCACCTCACCGCTCACCTCACCTCACCGCTCACCTCACCGCTCACCTCACCTCACCTCACCGCTCACCTCACCTCACCGCTCACCTCACCTCACCTCACAGCTCACCTCACCTCACCGCTCACCTCACCTCACCGCTCACCTCACCTCACCGCTCACCTCACCTCACCGCTCACCTCACCTCACCGCTCACCTCACCTCACCTCACACCTCACCGCTCACCTCACCGCTCACCTCACCGCTCACCTCACCTCACCGCTCAGCTCACCTCACCGCTCAGCTCACCTCACCGCTCAGCTCACCTCACCGCTCAGCTCACCTCACCGCTCAGCTCACCTCACCGCTCCGCTCCGCTCACCTCACCGCTCAGCTCAGCTCACCGCTCAGCTCAGCTCACCGCTCTGCTCAGCTCACCGCTCAGCTCAGCTCACCGCTCAGCTCACCACCCAGCTCACCACTCAGCTCACCACCCAGCTCACCACTCAGCTCACCACTCAGCTCACCACTTAGCTCGCCACTCAGCTCGCCACTCAGCTCACCACTCAGCTCACCACTCAGCTCACCACACTCCACAGCTCACCACTCACCTCACCGCATACCTCACCGCCCACCTCACCTCACCGCTCACCTCACCACCCACCTCACCTCACCGCTCACCTCACCGCCCACCTCACCTCACCGCTCACCTCACCGCACACCTCACCTCACCGCTCACCTCACCGCCCACCTCACCTCACCGCTCACCTCACCGCCCACCTCACCTCACCGCTCACCTCACCGCCCACCTCACCTCACCGCTCACCTCACCGCCCACCTCACCTCACCGCTCACCTCACCGCTCACCTCACCGCCCACCTCACCTCACCGCTCAACTCACCGCCCACCTCACCTCACCGCTCACCTCACCGCCCACCTCACCTCACCGCTCACCTCACCGCCCACCTCACCTCACCGCTCACCTCACCGCCCACCTCACCGCCCACCTCACCTCACCGCTCACCTCACCGCCCACCTCACCTCACCGCTCACCTCACCGCCCACCTCACCGCTCACCTCACCGCCCACCTCACCTCACCGCTCACCTCACCTCACCGCTCACCTCACCGCCCACCTCACCTCACCGCTCACCTCACCGCCCACCTCACCTCACCGCTCACCTCACCGCCCACCTCACCTCACCGCTCACCTCACCGCCCACCTCACCTCACCGCTCACCTCACCGCCCACCTCACCTCACCGCTCACCTCACCGCCCACATCACCTCACCGCTCACCTCACCGCCCACCTCACCTCACCGCCCACCTCACCTCACCGCTCACCTCACCGCCCACCTCACCTCACCGCTCACCTCACCGCCCACTTCACCTCACCGCTCACCTCACCGCCCACCTCACCTCACCGCTCACCTCACCGCTCACCTCTCCTCACCGCTCACCTCACCGCTCACCTCACCTCACACCTCACCGCTCACCTCACCTCACCGCTCACCTCACCTCACCGCTCACCTCACCTCACCGCTCACCTCACCGCTCACCTCACCTCACCGCTCACCTCACCTCACCGCTCACCTCACCTCACCGCTCACCTCACCGCTCACCTCACCGCTCACCTCACCGCTCACCTCACCTCACCTCACCGCTCACCTCACCTCACCGCTCACCTCACCGCTCACCTCTCGCCTCACCGCTCACCGCTCACCTCACCTCACCGCTCAACTCCCCTCACCGCTCACCTCACCGCTCACCTCACCTCACCGCTCACCTCACCGCTCACCTCACCGCTCACCTCACCGCCCACCTCACCTCACCGCTCACCTCACCGCCCACCTCACCTCACCGCTCACCTCACCGCCCACCTCACCTCACCGCTCACCTCACCGCCCACCTCACCTCACCGCTCACCTCACCGCCCACCTCACCTCACCGCTCACCTCACCGCCCACCTCACCTCACCGCTCACCTCACCGCCCACATCACCTCACCGCTCACCTCACCGCCCACCTCACCTCACCGCCCACCTCACCTCACCGCTCACCTCACCGCCCACCTCACCTCACCGCTCACCTCACCGCCCACCTCACCTCACCGCTCACCTCACCGCCCACCTCACCTCACCGCTCACCTCACCGCTCACCTCTCCTCACCGCTCACCTCACCGCTCACCTCACCGCTCACCTCACCTCACCGCTCACCTCACCGCTCACCTCACCTCACCGCTCACCTCACCTCACCGCTCACCTCACCTCACCGCTCACCTCACCTCACCGCTCACCTCACCGCTCACCTCACCGCTCACCTCACCGCTCACCTCACCGCTCACCTCACCGCCCACCTCACCTCACCGCTCACCTCACCTCACCCCTCACCTCACCTCACCGCTCACCTCACCTCACCGCTCACCTCACCGCTCACCTCTCGCCTCACCGCTCACCGCTCACCTCACCTCACCGCTCAACTCCCCTCACCGCTCACCTCACCGCTCACCTCACCTCACCGCTCACCTCACCGCTCACCTCACCGCTCACCTCTCACCTCACCTCTCACCTCACCGCTCACCTCTCACCTCACCTCACCGCTCACCTCTCACCTCACCTCACCGCTCACCTCTCACCTCACCTCACCGCTCACCTCTCACCTCACCGCTCACCGCTCACCTCACCTCACCGCTCACCTCACCGCTCACCTCTCGCCTCACCGCTCACCGCTCACCTCACCTCACCGCTCAACTCCCCTCACCGCTCACCTCACCGCTCACCTCACCGCTCACCTCACCGCTCACCTCACCGCTCACCTCTCACCTCACCTCTCACCTCACCGCTCACCTCTCACCTCACCTCACCGCTCACCTCTCACCTCACCTCACCGCTCACCTCTCACCTCACCTCACCGCTCACCTCTCACCTCACCTCACCGCTCACCTCACCGCTCACCTCACCGCTCACCTCACCTCACCGCTCACATCACCGCTCACCTCACCTCACCGCTCACCTCAACTCATCTCACCGCTCACCTCACCTCACCTCACCGCTCACCTCACCTCACCTCACCGCTCACCTCACCTTACCGCTCACCTCACCTCACCGCTCACCTCACCGCTCCTCACCTCACCGCTCACCTCACCTCACACCTCACCTCACCTCACCGCTCACCTCACCTCACCTCGCCTCACCGCTCACCTCACCGCTCACCTCACCGCTCACCTCACCTCACCGCTCACCTCACCTCACCTCACCGCTCACCTCACCTCACCGCTCACCTCACCGCTCCTCACCTCACTGCTCACCTCACCTCACACCTCACCTCACCGCTCACCTCACCTCACCTCGCCTCACCGCTAACCTCACCGCTCACCTCACCGCTCACCTCACCTCACCGCTCACCTCACCTCACCTCACCGCTCACCTCACCTCACCTCACCGCTCACCTCATCTCACCTCACCTCACCTCACCTCACCTCACCGCTCACCTCACCTCACCGCTCACCTCACCTCACCTCACCTCACCGCTCACCTCACCTCACCGCTCACCTCACCTCACCGCTCACCTCACCTCACCGCTCACCTCACCGCTCACCTCACCTCACCGCTCACCTCACCTCACACCTCACCGCTCACCTCACCGCTCACCTCACCTCACCGCTCAGCTCACCTCACCGCTCCGCTCACCTCAGCGCTCAGGTCACCTCACCGCTCAGCTCAGCTCACCGCTCAGCTCAGCTCACCGCTCAGCTCAGCTCACCGCTCAGCTCACCACCCAGCTCACCACCCAGCTCACCACCCAGCTCACCACCCAGCTCACCACTCAGCTCGCCACTCAGCTCGCCACTCAGCTCGCCACTCAGCTCGCCACTCAGCTCACCACTCAGCTCACCACACTCCACAGCTCACCACTCACCTCACCGCTCACCTCACCGCCCACCTCACCTCACCGCTCACCTCACCGCCCACCTCACCTCACCGCTCACCTCACCGCCCAACTCACCTCACCGCTCACCTCACCGCCCACCTCACCTCACCGCTCACCTCACCGCCCACCTCACCTCACCGCTCACCTCACCGCCCACCTCACCTCACCGCCCACCTCACCTCACCGCTCACCTCACCGCCCACCTCACCTCACCGCTCACCTCACCGCCCACCTCACCTCACCGCTCACCTCACCGCCCACCTCACCTCACCGCTCACCTCACCGCCCACCTCACCTCACCGCTCACCTCACCGCCCACCTCACCTCACCGCTCACCTCACCGCCCACCTCACCTCACCGCTCACCTCACCGCCCACCTCACCTCACCGCTCACCTCACCGCCCACCTCACCGCCCACCTCACCTCACCGCTCACCTCACCGCCCACCTCACCTCACCGCTCACCTCACCGCCCACCTCACCGCTCACCTCACCGCTCACCTCACCGCCCACCTCACCTCACCGCTCACCTCACCGCCCACCTCACCTCACCGCTCACCTCACCGCCCACCTCACCTCACCGCTCACCTCACCGCCCATCTCACCTCACCGCTCACCTCACCGCCCACCTCACCTCACCGCTCACCTCACCGCTCACCTCACCGCCCACATCACCTCACCGCTCACCTCACCGCCCACCTCACCTCACCGCCCACCTCACCTCACCGCTCACCTCACCGCCCACCTCACCTCACCGCTCACCTCACCGCCCACCTCACCTCACCGCTCACCTCACCGCCCACCTCACCTCACCGCCCACCTCTTCTCACCGCTCACCTCACCGCTCACCTCACCGCTCACCTCACCGCTCACCGCTCACCTCACCGCTCACCTCACCTCACCGCTCACCTCACCGCTCACCTCACCTCACCGCTCACCTCACCGCTCACCTCACCGCTCACCGCTCACCTCACCGCTCACCTCACCGCTCACCGCTCACCTCACCGCTCACCTCACCGCTCACCTCACCGCTCACCTCACCTCACCCCTCACCTCACCTCACCCCTCACCTCACCGCTCACCTCTCGCCTCACCGCTCACTTCACCGCTCACCTCACCTCACCGCTCAACTCCCCTCACCGCTCACCTCACCGCTCACCTCACCGCTCACCTCACCTCACCGCTCACCTCACCGCTCACCTCACCGCTCACCTCTCACCTCACCTCTCACCTCACCGCTCACCTCTCACCTCACCGCTCACCTCACCGCTCACCTCTCACCTCACCGCTCACCTCACCGCTCACCTCACCTCACCGCTCACCTCACCGCTCACCTCACCTCACCGCTCACCTCACCTCACCGCTCACCTCACCGCTCACCTCACCGCTCCTCACCTCACCGCTCACCTCACCTCACACCTCACCTCACCTCACCGCTCACCTCAACTCACCTCGCCTCACCGCTCACCTCACCGCTCACCTCACCTCACCGCTCACCTCGCCTCACCGCTCACCTCACCTCACCGCGCCTCACCGCTCACCTCACCTCACCGCTCACCTCACCTCACCTCGCCTCACCGCTCACCTCACCGCTCACCTCACCTCACCGCTCACCTCACCTCACCGCTCACCTCACCTCACCTCACCGCTCACCTCACCTCACCGCTCACCTCACCTCACCGCTCACCCCACCTCACCGCTCACCTCATCTCACCGCTCACCTCACCTCACACCTCACCGCTCACCTCACCTCACCGCTCACCTCACCGCTCACCTCACCTCACCGCTCACCTCATCTCAACTCACCGCTCACCTCACCTCACCTCACCGCTCACCTCACCTCACCTCACCGCTCACCTCACCTCACCTCACCGCTCACCTCACCTCACCTCACAGCTCACCTCACCTCACCTCTCACCTCACCTCACCGCTCACCTCACCTCACCGCTCACCTCACCTCACCGCTCACCTCACCTCACCGCTCACCTCACCTCACCTCACCGCTCACCTCACCTCACCTCACCGCTCACCTCACCGCTCACCTCACCTCACCGCTCACCTCACCTCACCTCACCGCTCACCTCACCTCACCGCTCACCTCACCGCTCACCTCACCTCACCTCACCGCTCACCTCACCTCACCGCTCACCTCACCTCACCGCTCACCTCACCTCACCGCTCACCTCACCTCACCGCTCACCTCACCGCTCACCTCACCTCACCGCTCACCTCACCTCACCGCTCACCTCAACGCTCACCTCACCTCACCGCTCAGCTCACCTCACCTCACAGCTCACCTCACCGCTCAGCTCAGCTCACCGCTCACCTCACCGCTCACCTCACCTCACCGCTCACCTCACCTCACCGCTCACCTCAACGCTCACCTCACCTCACCGCTCAGCTCACCTCACCTCACCGCTCACCTCACCTCACCGCTCACCTCACCTCACCTCACCGCTCACCTCACCTCACCTCACCGCTCACCTCACCGCTCACCTCACCTCACCGCTCACCTCACCTCACCTCACCGCTCACCTCACCTCACCGCTCACCTCACCGCTCACCTCACCTCACCTCACCGCTCACCTCACCTCACCGCTCACCTCACCTCACCGCTCACCTCACCTCACCGCTCACCTCAACGCTCACCTCACCTCACCGCTCACCTCAACGCTCACCTCACCTCACCGCTCAGCTCACCTCACCTCACAGCTCACCTCACCGCTCAGCTCAGCTCACCGCTCAGCTCAGCTCACCGCTCAGCTCAGCTCACCGCTCAGCTCACCACCCAGCTCACCACCCAGCTCACTACCCAGCTCACCACTCAGCTCGCCACTCAGCTCGCCACTCAGCTCACCACTCAGCTCACCACTCAGCTCACCACACTCCACAGCTCACCACTCAGCTCACCACACTCCACAGCTCACCACACTCCACAACTCACCACACAGCTCACCACTCAGCTCACCACACTCCACAGCTCACCACTCAGCTCACCACACTCAGCTCACCACTCAGCTCACCACACTCCACAGCTCACCACACTAAGCTCACCACACTTCACAGCTCACCACTCAGCTCACCACACTCCACAGCTCACCACAGCTCACCACACTAAGCTCACCACACTCCACAACTCACCACTCAGCTCACCACACTCCACTGCTCACCACACTCCACTGCTCACCACACTCCACAGCTCACCACACTCTACACAGCTCCCAACACAACTCATCAGATCAGCTCACCACATTCCAAAGCTCACAACACAACTCACCACACTCAGCTCACCACATTCCACAGCTCACCACATTCCACTGCTCACCACACTCCACAGCTCACCACGCTCAGCAGGTTTAAGCCTGGATACTACTGGCATCATAGACTCAACACAATGCATGACTGCACGGTTAAATAGGCGAGCGGGGACCACTACTTTCGCACCTAATGCCATCCTGATCATGGCCATCATCACCATTGGGTAGACTAATGTCTTTCAGTGTTCTTAACACAATTTATAAACGTGCGTTTAGAGAATTTAGCTGCTACACATGTCCACGTGATCGGCCAATTTCTTGAACTATCATTCGTGATAGGTCGCTTCTGAAAAATACCTTTATAGCTCAGTTTGCTTCAATTACCTTTTATTGTTCACTTAATGCTTTCGTGACTGCAGGAATTCATATTCTTTGGGTCTTTCGGTAAAGTCACGTAGATAGGTTAAAAGAAAATAACAACAAATAACAACTACCACGTTTCGATCGCAACACAAGCGTTCGTCATCACGCTTGTGTTGCGATCGAAACGTCGTAGTTTTAATAATGTAATTTTTTGGTTATTTCCTTTGAACCTATCAACGTGACTTTCCCGAAAGACCCAAAGAATATCACCTTTAATTATTTTCACAACTTTATATCATCAAATATCAGAAGCAAAGCAGGCTTGAGCCTCGACCCTGGATCAGTGAGTGGTTTGCGCAGCCGATTGTTGATGTGTAAAGCTGCGTGGCCCTACCCGTTCACGCTGGCGGGACGTGTTGAAGAAGTCTCCTCCACACTGTACCCCAGCAGACATGACCTGCCCGTTCACTCAGTGGCGTTTACCATTCAAACTTTTGGGGCTGACAGAGGCGGGGTGAGGATCAACTGCTGCGCTGCGAGATCGAACTGGCAACCACCGCATTTGCCAGTCGAATGCGGGAACGAACAACACCACGGCAACATCATTCCAATGTGTGTGCGGAATTCCATCTTTATTGAGAAAGTATCAATTCTCTTTGTGAATGCGTATTAACGTTGTTCACTTGGCACCATTGTTGCGTGTTCAGTCTCCATTCACGGTCGTTGGTGACAAAGAGAACGAAAACGGAATGGGTGCACACACAATACTAGGATGATCTTGATTTTAAAAAATATGTAAATCAATGGGGCATTACTCTCTGGTTCTTTCGGTAAAGTCGCGTAGGTAGAAACAAAATAATAATAATAGATCACGACGTTTTGATCGCAACACAAGCGGCCGTTCTCAGGCGGAAAAAAACAGCGAGAGAGCTGTTACAACAAGGTGATGAAGGTTATTATGAAGGTTATAACCTTGTTGTAACAGCGAGAGAGCTGTTACAACAAGGTGATAAAGGTTATAACCTTGTTGTAACAGCGAGAGAGCTGTTACAACAAGGTGATAAAGGTTATAACCTTGTTGTAACAGCGAGAGAGCTGTTACAACCTTGTTTTAAGAGCTGTTACAACAAGGTTGAAACAGTGGAACTGCTCGTTCAGCAGTTCAACTGCTGGATTATTTTTTCCTCCTAAGGATGACCGCTTGTGTTGCGATCGAAACGTTGTGATCTATTATTATTTTTATAATAATAGATCACAGACACTCGCCAGTGGAGTGGACAACCTCCCGTTGCCATGGCTACGGGGCGGCCCGTTGGGTTCCAACCGTGGACTGTCGTTACGAACCAGTGGGCCACGTGACCACCCCACGTGGTTGAACACGTGGGCCACAGTCGAGTCTTACGAGGAGGAGCAGTGCAGCCGCTCTCTGCTGTTGTGATCGCGATCGAACGGCAAAGATGGATGTGTCCAGATGCAAGCCGTACCAAGTGATGCTCACGATGGCGTCTTTAGTCGGATTTGTCACTTGGCAAGGGGTGATGGAGCCGGCCATCTGGCTGCCACCCTCCATACTAAAGGTGAGCGATCACCTGGGGGTTAATTCCCTGATTGGATATCTCGATAACCTGGGTGGCAATGCTGCTAGTCTTGGAAATCCCGATGATCTTGGTGGCAATGCTGCTCTTCTTGGAAATCCCGATGATCTTGGTGGCAATGCTGCTCTTCTTGGAAATCCCGATGATCTTGGTGGCAGTGCTGCTCTTCTTGGAAATCCCGATGATCTTGGTGGCAGTGCTGCTCCTCTTGGAAATCCCGATGATCTTGGTGGCAATGCCCCCATGGCATATGCCGACTTTGCTTCGACCGATTTTCCGAGCCAATCGATACCGGACAGCAACGAGAGAGAAGACGTCCCCGCCGAGCAGAGGCCGTGCGACATTCAACCACCGCCGGAGCCGCGAGAGCAGCACCGACATAGCCTCTTGTCGACCGTCATCTCCGTAATCAGCACGGGATTCAGCGCAGTGCAAGTGATCGCGTGGATTCGGGCACGCAAGGTACGTTCATCGCACCGCCGCACTACAACAGTCAAATAACACTTTAGCGTGGGGGTAGCGGTCAACTTTAAAATAAGTTAATATCAAATTTGTATACAGTAGATCGATCCCGGAGGGCATTTTGGTCGATTTGAGGCCGCCTCCCCCGCTACTCCCCTGCGCCCCCGCTACCCCCCCCCCACTACCCCCTCTGCTACCCCCCCACTACCCCTCACTACCCCCCCCCCCACTATCCCCACCGCTACCCCCCTCCGCTACCCCCCTCCGCTACCCCCCTCTGCTACCTCCCCTGCACACTCCCCCTCTACAACCACCACCACCCGAACCAACCCAACCCCGTTTTGGAGGCAGGTACGGGGGACCTGAACAGCGTCAGAATCTCTCTTGAGACTGGAGCAGTCCGATAAGCTATGAGGCTGTTTTAGTCTTTCACAGACGTCCAGTATGGGCGGGTCAGCAAGTTGTAGCGGCAAACAGAGCCGCGGGGCCTGCAGGAGAATGTGCGAGGCCTATAACAGGTCTCTATTCGGATGTTGCTGGCACGGCATCGGACAGGCGCATTAGCTAGTGAGCAGATGAGGCGACGTGACACATCGTGACTTAGTCGTTGTGTCCCTCTGGCCGCGGAGGGTGATGTGGGTGCGGACTGGGATGGTGGGGAGTTTTGGCCATACTTCACCTGGCTAGTCATTAGATCCGGTTCAGGGAGAGGGACGGACAGAGCGCATGCCCGGAGCTCCGTTTGTTTAAAATCATGGCCAGACGCGCAGCACGGCGTGATTCAGAAGTGTGCAGGGAAAGTTCGTTGTAAAGTGTTGCTCAGAGCAGTGTCGTGTAATTATTCAAGAAACACCTCTTACGTTTTATAATACGAGCAAATTAGGAATCAACGAGCTAGTATAAATAATGTTCGTACCTGTACGTCGAGTAATGTTTCTGAACTCCATTTGGAAATACGGAGCGTGAAGAGTTTTTTTTTGCATGCCAGAGATTCCACATCGTTAACGGGAGTGCGTGTGTGTGTGTGCCTCTTATTGTGCATCTTGGCTGTTGCTCTGAGAACAGAAGCCGCGTGATGGCGGCCTGAGCCCACAATTGGTGCGGAAGGCGTTTGTCTACAATTCCAAGGCCCGCTATTTCCAAAGGAGGAACCCGCGTGGGGTGAGTCGCAACACTGGGGGCGCACACAGCCGACAACACAACGCTCGTTGCTCGCGATCCACCGATGAGTCCCAGTGAGAAACGATCACGGGGAAACATTTATTATACTTCTTTTGTTCTTTCGGTAAAGTCACGTAGAATGAGAATAAAATAATAAATTGATAAAATAAAATAACACAATAATATTCTCACGACGTTTCGGCCCCGTGGCTCTGATTCCCGCTATGGCCGAAACGTCGTGAGAATATTATTGTGTTATTTTATTTTATCAATTTATTATTTTATTCTCATTCTATGTGACTTTACCGAAAGAACAAAAGAAGTATAATAAATGTTTCCCCGTGAATATATATAATATATTATTGTTTAATATATAAACAATAATATATATTTCTATATATTTTATTATTTTATAAAGTCACGTTGAAGGGAAACAATAACATATATAATATATAAACAATAATATATATTTTATTATTTTATAAAGTCACGTTGAAGGGAAACAATAAAATATATAATATATAAACAACAATATATTTTTCGATTTAACGCTTTCGTGACTGCAATGATTCATCTTCTTTGGTTCTTTCGGTAAAGTCACGTAGAATGAGAATACAATAATAAATTGCTAAAGTTGAGGGTAAGAATCCACCCATTTTTTCGCCATATAGCATTGTGATATATAACGACTTATTGTTGGTAGCTTAGCTGATTGGAGAATATAGAGTTTATTGATAACATTAAGGTAATTTATATTTTAGTTTTTATTGGTTCACTATATAGTACTGTGAATAGCTCAGATGTGTAGGCCTTGACTTCAACATAGTCATTTCTGTGACCAGTCACTAGCTAATCACTCAGTTATTTCAATGCTAAATTCGCCTAGTTATTTCAATGCTAAATTCTCCTGTTTGATTTGTACTAAGTGCCTCGGTGAATGTGTATGGTCTGACTTTAACGTAGCTATTTCTGTGAGCAGTTACAAGCTAATCACTCAGCTATTTCAATGCTAAATTCTATGCTAATTCCATTGTCAAGGGGTGCCTCTGCGGATGTGTATGCTTTAACTTAGCTATTTCAATTGCTAAATTCTATGCTAATTCCATTGTCAAGGGGTGCCTCTGCAGATGTGTATGCTTTAACTTTTAACATAACTATTTCTGTGACCAGTCACAAGCTAATCATTCAGCCATTTCAATGCTAAATTATATGCTAATTCCTTTGTCAAGGCGCTTTGTTCCTCTCACACAGCTTAAAAGCCGTAATCTGAACGTGGCTCTTTCACTCCAGCGCTGTCCTACCAGACAGTCTCGTCCCTTCACCTGATGAAGGCCGCTTGTGTTGTGGCCGAAACGTCGTGAAAATATTATTGTGTTATTTTATTTTATCAATTTATTATTTTATTCTCATTCTACGTGACTTTATCGAAAGAACCAAAGAAGAACAATATATTTATATATATTTTATTATTTTCTTGTTTCCCTTCAACGTGACTTTACCGAAAGAGCTAAGAATATTTATTATACTCTTCGGTTCTTTCGGTAAAGTCACGTAGGTAGAAAAATAATAGATCACGACGTTTCGATCGCAACACAAGCAATCGTCATCAGGTGGGACAACCACAGCAAGACCACCTGATGACGATTGCTTGTGTTGCGATCGAAACTTCGTGATCTATTGTTTTTCTACCTACGTGACTTTTACCGAAAGAACCAAAGAAAATGGATTCCTGCAGTCACGAAAGCTTCAAATCAAGATTGAAACAAATATTGTTTGACTGGGTATTGCATTGTACATTCCTGCATCATACATTATACATCACACATTCTTGAAGATATGCCATGCGTATAAATTTTGGGTTGGATTGGAAATTGAGCTGTGTACATATCTGTCCATTCCATCCCTGGATTCCTCCCCTATCCATAAATGGTTCTGCATTCACGTGAGCCTATTGTTACAGTTGTCATTGTGAAGCTGACGGTGATTCTGATCACAGTTCTGTAGTATAAATATACACAGGTCTGTGCGTAACTCCGTACGATTGCAGCAGCTGAAATAGAACGCGACTTTGTCCCGCGTGCAAACCCAGGTGATGGTTATCCGCACGCTTCTCGTCAGCAAGGAGGACGCTGGGAGGCCCCGCAAGATGAAAGACTTCGCTGGCAGCGTGATGACCGGAAGAAGACGTGTCCAAGACGGCGGTGGCCCAGCGAAGACAACGAGCCCTTGGAGTCTTCCCAGCCTGCCAAGCTGGATTCGGCGGCAATAGCGAAATCGGGATAGAACTGTTATAAAACTGGGGGAAAAAAAATAATAATAACAAAAACATGTTCATTTATTATCTACTACAATAAATATTTATTTCCGAAGAAAATCACTTGTGATATTTCTTCTTGGTTGGTTCACTGCTTTATTTACACACCTGTGTTAAAATCCTATGGTTTACAATGTTTTTAAAAATAAAACTCATAATTAAGGCTATGGGGTTGTCACAGAAGCCGCGGTCATCACGTGAGTTGTGAATTTCAGGTCCGCTATAACCTGGACACGACTGCAGAAATATTCAATCAAGCGCTCTCGAAGTTGGACTATCAGTAAAGAGGAGCCCTGGCAACCACGAGCAATTGGCCTGTGCAGATACACGCAGACACAGAGATACTACCACGTTACAGACACGGAGATACACAGCGATACAGAAGCACAGATACCACACTCTATAGCTCGCCACACTTTACAGCTCACCACACTCCACAGCTCACCACACTCCACAGCTCACAACAACTTACCCCACTCAGCTCACCACACTCCACAGCTCACAACACTCCACAACTCACCACACTCCACAGCTCACCACTCTTAGCTCACCACACTCCACAGCTCACCACACAACTCACCACACTTCACAGCTCACCACACAACTCACCACACTTCACAACTCAACACTCCACAGCTCACCACACCCCACCGCTCACCACACAACTCACCACACTCAACACACCACACTCCACATCTCACCACACTCCACAGCTCCCCAGACTCCAAAGCTCACCACACTCAACTCACCACACTCCCCACGCTATCGCTATGAGCCCCACATGCCGCTCACCACACTCATGGTATGAGTAAATTAAGTGAAGTTATTTCCTTTAGCTCATCGTCTGCTTGCAGCCCTAAGCCAGTGGTGGAAGTTCCACATTCCTGTGGCGGAGCCAAAGGCAGTACTTATTTCAGCTTTCCTGAGGGGATAATGGGCTAAGTTAACCACCATCCATGGACGTTAACTAGTAATCTTCCGATTAGCTCAACTGGCACTGGATTAGATTAGATGGGATCCCGGGGTTGGTAATATGCGCCACGGAGGCGAGATTTAACTCTCGCACCTGGCATACAGGATCCCGACCCTGACGCCTGCTGGATATTTGGAGTTTGCATGCCTCTCTCCCTGTGGTCGTGTGGATTTTTCTCCTGGTCCCTCCGGCTTTTCCCCCTCCACAATTAGAAACACTTCGTTTGAGCTATTTTGTGATAGCAGGTCACATCTGAAAACAAATGGCTATATTGCTCAGTTGGCCTTACCTGGTAAAATAAATAGTAGTTCATAGCTTTGGGAGGCCCTCTCTGGCAATTTCAATATCTTGTCTTTATTGTTTTACTACCACCAATGGTCATTACCAACACTGTTGTTATTTACCTTGGATATGTAATTTCTTTTTAACACGTAGGCTTTCGCGACCAATATTATTCATAATAAAGGTTTTTGGGTTAGATCGCGTTTATTTATAAATGTGTCGTAACCCTCCACCACCCGACACGGCCAATCAGCAAAAAAAGTGTCACGTTGACAAAAGACAAATAATTCACTACTTTAGCCCACCGGTGTGTTGAAGAGTGAATCCACATTTACAGTTTGAGTACGACGTTTCGCTGGTAAATACATCCAGCATCATCGGGCAATTTGCCAGAATGGTAAAGCCCTCGCTTGCTCCCGGTTTTATATAGAGCAGCAGGGTGACGTCATCACTTAACTCATATCAGGTGCAGTGATTAGAGGCGGAGGGGGGGTATTGTAATTATATAATCGATTAGTAATCAGTCATTGGTTATGATTAGTAATGAGTTCTCTAATTAGTCTTTGCCAGTAATAATTAGTTTTACACACCACTGCAACATTGTCAAAATCAATTGAGTGTCCTTGTTGACAAGCATGTTCTGCCACTGCCGACAGTTGTGTTTGAGATAATTTAATATGTCTCTGATGTTCTTTTAGTCTTACGCTGATGTTACGTCCCGTCTTCCCAATGTAGCAGCTGCCACATAAACAATTAATCCGATATACACCTTCTGTTGATAATTTAGGTAATGCTTCTTTAGTGCAAGATACTAGTTTTTGAATTTTGTGTACTGTACCAAATCTTACTGTAATGTTTTGCTTTTGCAAAACACGGGCTAATTTGTCAGTTACTCCTGAGATGTATGGAATTTTTATTGTTTTAACAATCTGGTCGCTTTCAGCAGTATTGCTTTGCGATCGGGATTTGGCATTCAGTGCTCTGTTAATTTGAGCATTATTGTAGCCATTCTGTCGTAGTGCGTCTTTAACGTGCTTAATCTCTCTCACTAGACTCTCACCATCTGACACTGTTTTAGCCCGATGTATGAGCGTCTTGATAAGAGAGGATTTCTGAGCTGGATGATGATGTGATTCTGCATTCAGATAGGCATCAGTGTGCGTTTGCTTTCTGTAAACGCTGTGTGTTATTTTACCGTTTAAGCCATGTCCAAGCAAAATATCTAGGAATGGGAGTGTGTTATTCACCTCCATTTCCATGGTGAACTGGATGGCCGGATTTTGTGCATTGAGATGATTTAGAAAATCATTAAGTGTATCTTTACCATGTGGCCAGACAACCAAAGTGTCATCCACATATCTAAACCAAAAGGATGGTTTTAATGTGCTCGAGGCAAGTGCTCTTATTTCAAAGTTTTCCATGTACAAATTTGCTATAGCAGGGGATAAAGGAGAACCCATTGCTGCTCCTTCCTTTTGTTTAAAGAAATCCCCTCTCCATAAGAAGTAAGTGTTATTTAAACAATGTCCAGCAAGTTTCGGAATATCTTTTGGTAAACCGGTATTCTTTACTAGTGTATCAAGTAATATAAAACCTTGTATATGTTTGGTCATTTTTGTTATCCAGTGCAGGATGAGGGCCTCACCGTGCCACGTGAGCTGCTGGGATTAGCTGCCCATACTTCAACGCACTAGTAGTCAACGTGGGTTAGTCGAGCCGAGAAGTAAAGAGCGATGTCATGAATTTCACTACACTGCCCTCTGCTTCCCCTACACGTAAGCCACTTACAAGAAACTGACATGCACATGGCCACCCATCCAGGCACTATCCAGATTCAACCCCACTCAGCATTGATGAGATCTGTGCATTTTGGGCCATTTTATCAAAGGCTATACAGTAATGCATTAGAAGAGCTAAATGAAATGTTTTGGCCAATCCCTCATATAATGTCATACGGCATATTTACCTGTATATTATAGATGCTACTGTATTGCAATATATTTACCTGCACATTTTAGGCACAATTGTACAACACACGATTATGCCAAAAAAATATATCAGTTTGAAAATGTGGAAAACTATATTATCTTGTTTGTATAGGTCTGGCAGCACTGAAGAAATAATATAACAAAAAATCTAAACAGCGTGCATTTCAGGTGAACGGGACACATCTCCGGTTACCGCCGGTGTCAGGGAAAATCTGAAACCACCAGGACCCATTCACATCTGTAAACTAAGAGCATAGGGCATATGACCGTGCATGTATTCAATGTATTATAAGAAAAGCAGGGCTTTTCACAGACGAGCATTTCAGGCTTTAACCTGAACCAAAATAATCCCATTTCAGTGTGTCTGGCGAGACGACACTACAGTTTGACATAACTCGCAAATGTCTTTATGCAGTGCCGTGGCTCATAGTGGGTTTTTTCTTTAAATGCGTTTTCTAAAAGTAAATATAAAGCGCATTTTTGTATTTTAAGACTGACCTTTCATGAATAAAACTTCCATCGATAACAATGTACGTGTATTCTAACAATTGCCAAACAATTTGTACCCAAAAACCGTACACACATATTACATGTGGGATATTAAACGGACAGTCGAAATTGTAATTGAGCAATAATACGTATTGTATTCATCCTGTGAAGCCTGGACTGAGCTCGACTGTTTTTTTTTAATGACGGTTCGATTCCCAGCCTTGGCAAACCAGTGGTGTTCGATAACTGTGCAACCCCGATCCTCACTAACCTTCACCGACCTGTACCGACCAACAAGATAAACTATCGTCAAAAAAACCTCCACGGTCTACATGGCGTGGAGACGAAGCCTCCATCCAGGAGTGTAAGTACAGGGGGTCTGAACGATAAGCGTCATGTCGAACATGCCAAACGTTGACGCGCGTGTGGTCGTGGCAAGACAGGGCACGTGAGGCGTCTTGGGACACACGCCCAGTTGCCAAGTAAAATCTGCCACACACACACAGGACACTCCCTCAGATGGAGCTGTCCAGGCTAAGCTCCGGAAAAAAATATTCACCCCCTGTCAGAGGTAGGGGGCAGTTGTCTGGGGATTTGGGGGGGGGGTCCCAGGAAAATGTCATGAAAGATTAAGCCCTGGAAATGTCCATATAAAACCCAATGTACATGTACGGTTACGTTTTGCTAATCCACTGCTGGATGGTCTCCTCTCCACGCCGTGCGTGTCGTGGTAGGGGGGGGGTGTATTTGACCATACTTCACCACACTCTTTGGTTCTATTCCGTAAAGTCACGTAGGTAAAAAATAAAACAACAAAAATCACGACGTTTCGGCCACAACACAAGTGGCCTTCATCAGGCGAAGGGACCGTACTGTCCACGTTAGTAAGTGCAGACTTCATGTTGTTTGTTATCAGCTACGTCCGGACGGGACTGGAACTCAGGTAGTCCACAAGGCAGTGGTCCACTCACGGCTGCATCACCACTCCCCCCCAGGCACGTGGCAAGAACACAGAAATAACAATAGTAACGGTGATGATGGCCATGCCTCGGTTGGCATTAGATGCGAATGAAGTTCAACATTCATACGTAGGGCTGTCCCGTGCTGTCAAACCATACAGTAGTCCCCGCTCGCCCATTTAACCGTGCAGTCATGCATGGCGATGCATCTATGATGCCAGTTGCATCCAGTCTCAAACCTGCTGAGCTTCCGAGATCAGACGCATTCCGAGTTTATTTTCTCCAAAACCGGAAAACCATTATCACCATCATCCTCCCTTCCCCTCCAAGTTCCTAAACACGGTGTAACCTTTCTCAACTCGGGACGCGTACTGCACGTACAGGTGTGTGTCACGCAAGCTCGCATCCATTCTACAAAATACGAAGAGAGTGGCGATGTTTGTTGCCGGCCGCTCTGGTGTCGTTTTCGGGCCTCCTTGCGTGTGCCACACCGCGCTTGCCGACACCGCGGTCCTTTTAAATCGTCAACGGCAAGTCGGTGTGTCAAGTCGGTGTGCACGTTGATGAACGTAAATCCGTGCGAATTGTCAACGCTGCTGATACACACACACACGACAAAGATCCCCCGTGTAGCCTGTAACAGACTGAAGGGGCAAGTGCTGTTAGCGAGCAGCACCTATTGAAGGCCGGAATGGTACACGAGGGGGGGGGGGGGTGTGGGTGATCAGCACCACGCCCGGCCGCCTTTGTCTCCCCAGTGATGATGTTTACGCACCGCACCAGGTACTCATTTGAGGCCGTGAGCGGTAATCGAACTCTGGGTTCGTGGCGCAGCGTAGCGCTAACCGCTGCACCACCGCTCCTCGCACAGCACGCGCCCCGCAAGTCACCAAGAGTCGTCGAGAGGGTGACGATGACGACAGTGGCGGCGTCTTCGTCGCCTCGCCTCGTCACCCACCACCACCATCATCATCAGAGTTACACATCTGGGAAACGTTTTACTCACCAAGGGATTCAGACCGCTCGATCACCATCCTCCTGTTTAACACGTAGGCTTTCGCGACCAATATTATTCATATTAACGGTTTTTGGGTTAGATCGCGTTTATTTATAAATGTGTCGTAACCCTCCACCACCCGACACGGCCAATCAGCAAAAAAAGGTGTCACGTTGACAAAAGACAAATAATTCACTACTTTAGCCCACCGGTGTGTTGAAGAGTGAATCCACATTTACAGTTTGAGTACGACGTTTCGCTGGTAAATACTTCCAGCATCATCGGGCAATTCGCCAGAATGGTAAAGCCCTCGCTTGCTCCCGGTTTTATATAGAGCAGCAGGGTGACGTCATCACTTAACTCATATCAGGTGCAGAGATTAGAGGCGGAGGGGGATATTGTAATTATATAATCGATTAGTAATCAGTCATTGGTTATGATTTGTAATGAGTTTTAGATTAGTAATTCTTTAAATCAAAATGTAATGTGTATTATTTAATAATACGCTTCCAGGCCGCACTAAGCCGGTAGCTGTCAGAGCGATTAAAGTTGTTCTTGTTCCTCTCAATTTCAATGGATTCTCTAATTAGTCTTTGCCAGTAATAATTAGTTTTACACACCACTACAACATTGTCAAAATCAATTGAGTGTCCTTGTTGACAAGCATGTTCTGCCACTGCCGACAGTTGTGTTTGAGATAATTTAATATTTCTCTGATGTTCTTTTAGTCTTACACTGATGTTACGTCCCGTCTGCCCAATGTAGCAGCTGCCACATGAACAATTAATCCGATATACACCTTCTGTTGATAATTTAGGTAATGCGTCTTTAGTGCAAGATACTAGTTTTTGAATTTTGTGTACTGTACCAAATCTTACTGTAATGTTTTGCTTTTGCAAAACGCGGGCTAATTTGTCAGTTACTCCTGAGATATATGGAATTTTTATTGTTTTAACAATCTGGTCGCTTTCAGCAGTATTGCTTTGCGATCGTGATTTGGCATTCAGTGCTCTGTTAATTTGAGCATTATTGTAGCCATTCTGTCGTAGTGCGTCTTTAACGTGCTTAATCTCTCTCACTAGACTCTCACCATCTGACACTCAGTGAGAGGATTTCCTTCGATTGATCGATGACGACGACGACGATAATAACAATAATGGTTAATTAAAAACAGCAAGAAGTGAACTTTTTGAGTCTCCGGCTGAGAGTGAGTGGAGGCAGCGGGCGCGTTGTTTGGCTGAGCGCGACAGCGCGGGTTGCCGTGGCGACGAGACGCAGGGCACCCTCCTCCCCTCTCCGCCCTTACAGGGGGCCTCGAGCAGCCCCACCACCACTCAGCTCACCACTCAGCGTACCACACTCCACAGCTCACCACTCAGCTCACCACTCAGCTCACCACTCAGCTCACCACTCAGCCCACCACTCAGCTCACCGCTCAGCTCACCACAGCTCACCACACAGGTCACCACTCAGCTCACCACTCAGCTCATCACTCAGCTCACCACACTCCACAGCTCACCACTCAGCTCACCACACTCCACAGCTCACCACTCAGCCCACCACACTCCACAGCTCACCAATCAGCTCATCACACTCCACAGCTCACCACACTAAGCTCACCACACTTCACAGCTCACCACTCAGCTCACCACATTCCACAGCTCACCACACTCCACAGCTCACCACACTCCACTGCTCACCACACTCTACTGCTCACCACACTCCACAGCTCACCACGCTCAGCAGGTTTAAGCCTGGATACTACTGGCATCATAGACTCAACACAATGCATGACTGCACGGTTAAATAGGCGAGCGGGGACCACTACTTTCGCACCTAATGCCATCCTGATCATGGCCATCATCACCATTGGGTAGACTAATGTCTTTCAGTGTTCTTAACACAATTTATAAACGTGCGTTTAGAGAATTTAGCTGCTACACATGTCCACGTGATCGGCCAATTTCTTGAACTATCATTCGTGATAGGTCGCTTCTGAAAAATACCTTTATAGCTCAGTTTGCTTCAATTACCTTTTATTGTTCACTTAATGCTTTCGTGATTGCAGGAATTCATATTCTTTGGGTCTTTCGGTAAAGTCACGTAGATAGGTTAAAAGAAAATAACAACAAATAACAACTACCACGTTTCGATCGCAACACAAGCGTTCGTCATCACGCTTGTGTTGCGATCGAAACGTCGTAGTTTTAATAATGTAATTTTTTGGTTATTTCCTTTGAACCTATCAACGTGACTTTCCCGAAAGACCCAAAGAATATCACCTTTAATTATTTTCACAACTTTATATCATCAAATATCAGAAGCAAAGCAGGCTTGAGCCTCGACCCTGGATCAGTGAGTGGTTTGCGCAGCCGATTGTTGATGTGTAAAGCTGCGTGGCCCTACCCGTTCACGCTGGCGGGACGTGTTGAAGAAGTCTCCTCCACACTGTACCCCAGCAGACATGACCTGCCCGTTCACTCAGTGGCGTTTACCATTCAAACTTTTGGGGCTGACAGAGGCGGGGTGAGGATCAACTGCTGCGCTGCGAGATCGAACTGGCAACCACCGCATTTGCCAGTCGAATGCGGGAACGAACAACACCACGGCAACATCATTCCAATGTGTGTGCGGAATTCCATCTTTATTTAGAAAGTATCAATTATCTTTGTGAATGCGTATTAACGTTGTTCACTTGGCACCATTGTTGCGTGTTCAGTCTCCATTCACGGTCGTTGGTGACAAAGAGAACGAAAACGGAAGGGGTGCACACACAATACTAGGATGATCTTGATTTAAAAAAATATGTAAATCAATGGGACATTACTCTCTGGTTCTTTCGGTAAAGTCGCGTAGGTAGAAACAAAATAATAATAATAGATCACGACGTTTCGATCGCAACACAAGCGGCCGTTCTCAGGCGGAAAAAAACAGCGAGAGAGCTGTTACAACAAGGTGATAAAGGTTATAACCTTGTTGTAACAGCGAGAGAGCTGTTACAACAAGGTGATAAAGGTTATAACCTTGTTGTAACAGCGAGAGAACTGTTACAACCTTGTTTTAAGAGCTGTTACAACAAGGTTGAAACAGTGGAACTGCTCGTTCAGCAGTTCAACTGCTGGATTATTTTTTCCTCCTAAGGATGACCGCTTGTGTTGCGATCGAAACGTTGTGATCTATTATTTTTATAATAATAGATCACAGACACTCGCCAGTGGAGTGGACAACCTCCCGTTGCCATGGCTACGGGGCGGCCCGTTGGGTTCCAACCGTGGACTGTCGTTACGAACCAGTGGGCCACGTGACCACCCCACGTGGTTGAACACGTGGGCCACAGTCGAGTCTTACGAGGAGGAGCAGTGCAGCCGCTCTCTGCTGTTGTGATCGCGATCGAACGGCAAAGATGGATGTGTCCAGATGCAACCCGTACCAAGTGATGCTCACGATGGCGTCTTTAGTCGGATTTGTCACTTGGCAAGGGGTGATGGAGCCGGCCATCTGGCTGCCACCCTCCATACTAAAGGTGAGCGATCACCTGGGGGTTAATTCCCTGATTGGATATCTCGATAACCTGGGTGGCAATGCTGCTAGTCTTGGAAATCCCGATGATCTTGGTGGCAATGTTGCTCCTCTTGGAAATCCCGATGATCTTGGTGGCAATGCCCCCATGGCATATGCCGACTTTGCTTCGACCGATTTTCCGAGCCAATCGATACCGGACAGCAACGAGAGAGAAGACGTCCCCGCCGAGCAGAGGCCGTGCGACATTCAACCACCGCCGGAGCCGCGAGAGCAGCACCGACATAGCCTCTTGTCGACCGTCATCTCCGTAATCAGCACGGGATTCAGCGCAGTGCAAGTGATCGCGTGGATTCGGGCACGCAAGGTACGTTCATCGCACCGCCGCACTACAACAGTCAAATAACACTTTAGCGTGGGGGTAGCGGTCAACTTTAAAATAAGTTAATATCAAATTTGTATACAGTAGATCGATCCCGGAGGGCATTTTGGTCGATTTGAGGCCGCCTCCCCCGCTACTCCCCTGCGCCCCCGCTACCCCCCCACTACCCCCTCCGCTACCCCCCCACTACCCCTCACTACCCCCCCCCACTATCCCCACCGCTACCCCCCTCCGCTACCCCTCTCCGCTACCCCCCTCCGCTACCTCCCCTGCACACTCCCCCTCTACAACCACCACCACCCGAACCAACCCAACCCCGTTTTGGAGGCAGGTACGGGGGACCTGAACAGCGTCAGAATCTCTCTTGAGACTGGAGCAGTCCGATAAGCTATGAGGCTGTTTTAGTCTTTCACAGACGTCCAGTATGGGCGGGTCAGCAAGTTGTAGCGGCAAACAGAGCCGCGGGGCCTGCAGGAGAATGTGCGAGGCCTATAACAGGTCTCTATTCGGATGTTGCTGGCACGGCATCGGACAGGCGCATTAGCTAGTGAGCAGATGAGGCGACGTGACACATCGTGACTTAGTCGTTGTGTCCCTCTGGCCGCGGAGGGTGATGTGGGTGCGGACTGGGATGGTGGGGAGTTTTGGCCATACTTCACCTGGCTAGTCATTAGATCCGGTTCAGGGAGAGGGACGGACAGAGCGCATGCCCGGAGCTCCGTTTGTTTAAAATCATGGCCAGACGCGCAGCACGGCGTGATTCAGAAGTGTCCAGGGAAAGTTCGTTGTAAAGTGTTGCTCAGAGCAGTGTTGTGTCATTATTCAAGAAACACCTCTTACGTTTTATAATACGAGCAAATTAGGAATCAACGAGCTAGCATAAATAATGTTCGTATCTGTACGTCGAGTAATGTTTCTGAACTCCATTTGGAAATACGGCGAGTGAAGAGGTTTTTTTTGCATGCCAGAGATTCCACATCGTTAACGGGAGTGCGTGTGTGTGCCTCTTATTGTGCATCTTGGCTGTTGCTCTGAGAACAGAAGCCGCGTGATGGCGGCCTGAGCCCACAATTGGTGCGGAAGGCGTTTGTCTACAATTCCAAGGCCCGCTATTTCCAAAGGAGGAACCCGCGTGGGGTGAGTCGCAACACTGGGGGCGCACACAGCCGACAACACAACGCTCGTTGCTCGCGATCCACCGATGAGTCCCAGTGAGAAACGATCACGGGGAAACATTTATTATACTTCTTTTGTTCTTTCGGTAAAGTCACGTAGAATGAGAATAAAATAATAAATTGATAAAATAACACAATAATATTCTCACGACGTTTCGGCCATAGCGGGAAACAGAGCCGTGGGGCCGAAACGTCGTGAGAATATTATTGTGTTATTTTATTTTATCAATTTATTATTTTATTCTCATTCTACGTGATTTTACCGAAAGAACCAAAGAAGATGAATCATTGCAGTCACGAAAGCTTTAAATCGATATTTATTATACTTTTGATTTAAAGCTTTCGTGACTGCAGTAATTCATATTCTTAGCTCTTTCGGTAAAGTCACGTTGAAGGGAAACAATAAAATAATAAAAAATATATAAATATATTATTGTTTATATATTATATATTTTATTGTTTCCCTTCAACGTGACTTTATAAAATAATAAAATATATAGAAATATATATTATTGTTTATATATTATATATTTTATTGTTTTCCTTCAACGTGACTTTACCGAAAGAGCTAAGAACATGAATTACTGCAGTCACGAAAGCTTTAAATCAAAAGTATAATAAATTTCGATTTAGAGCTTTCGTGACTGCAATGATTCATCTTCTTTGGTTCTTTCGGTAAAGTCACGTAGAATGAGAATAAAATAATAAATTGATAAAATAAAATAACACAATAATATTCTCACGACGTTTCGGTCCCGCGGCTCTATTTCCCGCTATGGCCGAAACGTCGTGAGAATATTATTGTGTTATTTTATTTTATCAATTTATTATTTTATTCTCATTCTACGTGACTTACCGAAAGAACAAAAGAAGTATAATAAATGTTTCCCCGTGAATATATATAATATATTATTGTAATATATTGTTTAATATATAAACAATAATATATATGTATATATATTTTATTATTTTATAAAGTCACGTTGAAGGGAAACAATAAAATATGTAATATATAAACAATAATATATATATACTTATATATATTTTATTATTTTATTGTTTCCCTTCAACGTGACTTTACCGAAAGAGCTAAGAATATTTATTATACTCTTCGGTTCTTTCGGTAAAGTCACGTAGGTAGAAAAATAATAGATCACGACGTTTCGATCGCAACACAAGCAATCGTCATCAGGTGGGACAACCACAGCAAGACCACCTGATGACGATTGCTTGTGTTGCGATCGAAACTTCGTGATCTATTGTTTTTCTACCTACGTGACTTTTACCGAAAGAACCAAAGAAAATGGATTCCTGCAGTCACGAACGCTTCAAATCAAGATTGAAACAAATATTGTTTGACTGGGTATTGCATTGTACATTCCTGCATCACACATTATACATCACACATTCTTGAAGATACAAGTTCGATTATCGTGATCTGAAACTGAAAAATGCTAATCAGATGCCATGCGTATAAATTTTGGGTTGGATTGGAAATTGAGCTGTGTACATATCTGTCCATTCCATCCCTGGATTCCTCCCCTATCCATAAATGGTTCTGCATTCACGTGAGCCTATTGTTACAGTTGTCATTGTGAAGCTGACGGTGATTCTGATCACAGTTCTGTAGTATAAATATACACAGGTCTGTGCGTAACTCCGAACGATTGCAGCAGCTGAAATAGAATGCGACTTTGTCCCGCGTGCAAACCCAGGTGATGGTTATCCGCACGCTTCTCGTCAGCAAGGAGGACGCTGGGAGGCCCCGCAAGATGAAAGACTTCGCTGGCAGCATGATGACCGGAAGAAGACGTGTCCAAGACGGCGGTGGCCCAGCGAAGACAACGAGCCCTTGGAGTCTTCCCAGCCTGCCAAGCTGGATTCGGCGGCAATAGCGAAATCGGGATAGAACTGTTATAAAACTGGGGGAAAAAAAAAATATATAATAATAACAAAAACATGTTCATTTATTATCTACTACAATAAATATTTATTTCCGAAGAAAATCACTTGTGATATTTCTTCATGGTTGGTTCACTGCTTTATTTACACACCTGTGTTAAAATCCTATGGTTTACAATGTTTTTAAAAATAAAACTCATAATTAAGGCTATGGGGTTGTCACAGAAGCCGCGGTCATCACGTGAGTTGTGAATTTCAGGTCCGCTATAACCTGGACACGACTGCAGAAATATTCAATCAAGCGCTCTCGAAGTTGGACTAGCAGTAAAGAGGAACCCTGGCAACCACGAGCAATTGGTCTGTGCAGATACACGCAGACACAGAGATACTACCACGTTACAGACACGGAGATACACAGCGATACAGAAGCACAGATACCACACTCTATAGCTCACCACACTCTACAGCTCACCAGACTCCACAGCTCACAACACAACTTACCACACTCAGCTCACCACATTCCACAGCTCACAACACTCCACAGGTCACCACACTCAGCTCACCACACTCCAAAGTTCACCACACAACTCACCACACTCCACAGCTCACCACACAACTCACCACACTTCACAGCTCACCACACAACTCACCACACTTCACAACTCAACACTCCACAGCTCACCACACCCCACCGCTCACCACACAACTCACCACACTCAACACACCACACTCCACAGCTCACCACGCTCCCCAGACTCCAAAGCTCACCACACTCAACTCACCACACTCCCCACGCTATCGCTATGAGCCCCACATGCCGCTCACCACACTCATGGTATGAGTAAATTAAGTGAAGTTATTTCCTTTAGCTCATCGTCTGCTTGCAGCCCTAAGCCAGTGGTGGAAGTTCCACATTCCTGTGGCGGAGCCAAAGGCAGTACTTATTTCAGCTTTCCTGAGGGGATAATGGGCTAAGTTAACCACCATCCATGGACGTTAACTAGTAATCTTCCGATTAGCTCAACTGGCACTGGATTAGATTAGATGGGATCCCGGGGTTGGTAATATGCACCACGGAGGTGAGATTTAACTCTCGCACCTGGCATACAGGATCCCGACCCTGACGCCTGCTGGATATTTGGAGTTTGCATGCCTCTCTCCCTGTGGTCGTGTGGATTTTTATCCTGGTCCCTCCGGTTTTCCCCCTCCACAATTAGAAACACTTCATTTGAGCTATTTTGTGATAGCAGGTCACATCTGAAAACAAATGGCTATATTGCTCAGTTGGCCTTACCTGGTAAAATAAATAGTAGTTCATAGCTTTGGGAGGCCCTCTCTGGCAATTTCAATATCTTGTCTTTATTGTTTTACTACCACCAATGGTCATTACCAACACTGTTGTTATTTACCTTGGATATGTAATTTCTCTTTAACACGTAGGCTTTCGCGACCAATATTCATAATAAAGGTTTTTGGGTTAGATCGCGTTTATTTATAAATGTGTCGTAACCCTCCACCACCCGACACGGCCAATCAGCAAAAAAAGTGTCACGTTGACAAAATACAAATAATTCACTACTTTAGCCCACCGGTGTGTTGAAGAGTGAATCCACATTTACAGTTTCAGTACGACGTTTCGCTGGTAAATACATCCAGCATCATCGGCAATTCGCCAGAATGGTAAAGCCCTCGCTTGCTCCCGGTTTCATATAGAACAGCAGGGTGACGTCATCACTTAACTCATATCAGGTGCAGTGATTAGAGGCGGAGGGGGGTATTGTAATTATAATCGATTAGTAATCAGTCATTGGTTATGATTAGTAATGAGTTGTAGATTAGTAATTCTTTAATCAAAATGTAATGTGTATTATTTAATAATACGCTTCCAGGCCGCACTAAACCTTTAGCTGTCAAAGCGATTAAAGTTATTCTTGTTCCTCTCAATTTCAATGGATTCTCTAATTAGTCTTTGCCAGTAATAATTAGTTTTACACACCACTGCAACATTGTCAAAATCAATTGAGTGTCCTTGTTGACAAGCATGTTCTGCCACTGCCGGCAGTTGTGTTTGAGATAATTTAATATTTCTCTGATGTTCTTTTAGTCTTACACTGATGTTACGTCCCGTCTGCCCAATGTAGCAGCTGCCACATAAACAATTAATCCGATAGACACCTTCTGTTGATAATTTAGGTAATGCGCCTTTAGTGCAAGATACTAGTTTTTGAATTTTGTGTACTGTACCAAATCTTACTGTAATGTTTTGCTTTTGCAAAACAAGGGCTAATTTGTCAGTTACTCCTGAGATGTATGGAATTTTTATTGTTTTAACAATCTGGTCGCTTTCAGCAGTATTGCTTTGCGATCGTGATTTGGCATTCAGTGCTCTGTTAATTTGAGCATTATTGTAGCCATTCTGTCGTAGTGCGTCTTTAACGTGCTTAATCTCTCTCACTAGACTCTCACCATCTGACACTGTTTTAGCCCGATGTATGAGCGTCTTGATAAGAGAGGATTTCTGAGCTGGATGATGATGTGATTCTGCATTCAGATAGGCATCAGTGTGCGTTTGCTTTCTGTAAACGCTGCGTGTTATTTTACCGTTTAAGCCATGTCCAAGCAAAATATCTAGGAATGGGAGTGTGTTATTCACCTCCATTTCCATGGTGAACTGGATGGCCGGATTTTGTGCATTGAGATGATTTAGAAAATCATTAAGTGTATCTTTACCATGTGGCCAGACAACCAAAGTGTCATCCACATATCTAAACCAAAAGGATGGTTTTAATGTGCTCGAGGCAAGTGCTCTTATTTCAAAGTTTTCCATGTACAAATTTGCTATAGCAGGGGATAAAGGAGAACCCATTGCTGCTCCTTCCTTTTGTTTAAAGAAATCCCCTCTCCATAAGAAGTGTTATTTAAACAATGGCCAGCAAGTTTCGGAATATCTTTTGGTAAACCGGTATTCTTTACTAGTGTATCAAGTAATATAAAACCTTGTATATGTTTGGTCATTTTTGTTATCCAGTGCAGGATGAGGGCCTCACCGTGCCACGTGAGCTGCTGGGATTAGCTGCCCATACTTCAACGCACTAGTAGTCAACGTGGGTTAGTCGAGCCGAGAAGTAAAGAGCGATGTCATGAATTTCACTACACTGCCCTCTGCTTCCCCTACACGTAAGCCACTTACAAGAAACTGACATGCACATGGCCACCCATCCAGGCACTATCCAGGTTCAACCCCACTCAGCATTGATGAGATCTGTGCATTTTGGGCCATTTTATCAAAGGCTATACAGTAATGCATTAGAAGAGCTAAATGAAATGTTTTGGCCAATCCCTCATATAATGTCATACGGCATATTTACCTGTATATTATAGATGCTACTGTATTGCAATATATTTACCTGCACATTTTAGGCACAATTGTACAACACACGATTATGCCAAAAAAATATATCAGTTTGAAAATGTGGAAAACTATATTGTCTTGTTTGTATAGGTCTGGCAGCACTGAAGAAATAATATAACAAAAAATCTAAACAGCGTGCATTTCAGGTGAACGGGACACATCTCCGGTTACCGCCGGTGTCAGGGAAAATCTGAAACCACCAGGACCCATTCACATCTGTAAACTAAGAGCATAGGGCATATGACCGTGCATGTATTCAATGTATTATAAGAAAAGCAGGGCTTTTCACAGACGAGCATTTCAGGCTTTAACCTGAACCAAAATAATCCCATTTCAGTGTGTCTGGCGAGACGACACTGTGCAGTTTGACATAACTCGCAAATGTCTTTATGCAGTGCCGTGACTCAGTGGTTTTTTTCTTTAAATGCGTTTTCTAAAAGTAAATATAAAGGGCATTTTTGTATTTTAAGACTGACCTTTCATGAATAAAACTTCCATCGATAACAATGTACGTGTATTCTAACAATTGCCAAACAATTTGTACCCTAAAACCGTACAAACATATTACATATGTGGGATATTAAACGGACAGTCGAAATTGTAATTGAGCAATAATACGTATTGTATTCATCCTGTGAAGCCTGGACTGAGCTCGACTGTTTTTTTTAATGACGGTTCGATTCCCAGCCTTGGCAAACCAGTGGTGTTCGATAACTGTGCAACCCCGATCCTCACTAACCTTCACTGACCTGTACCGACCAACAAGATAAAGTATCGTCAAAAAAACCTCCACGGTCTACATGGCGTGGAGACGAAGCCTCCATCCAGGAGTGTAAGTACAGGGGGTCTGAACGATAAGCGTCATGTCGAACATGCCAAACGTTGACGCGCGTGTGGTCGTGGCAAGACAGGGCACGTGAGGCGTCTTGGGACACACGCCCAGTTGCCAAGTAAAATCTGCCACACACACACAGAACACTCCCTCAGATGGAGCTGTCCAGGCTAAGCTCCGGAAAAAAATATCCACCCCCTGTCAGAGGTAGGGGGCAGTTGTCTGGGGATTTGGGGGGGGTCCCAGGAAAATGTCATGAAAGATTAAGCCCTGGAAATGTCCATATAAAACCCAATGTACATGTACGGTTACGTTTTGCTAATCCACTGCTGGATGGTCTCCTCTCCACGCCGTGCGGGTCGTGGTAGGGGGGGGGGTGTATTTGACCATACTTCACCACACTCTTTGGTTCTATTCCGTAAAGTCACGTAGGTAAAAAATAAAACAACAAAAATCACGACGTTTCGGCCACAACACAAGTGGCCTTCATCAGGCGAAGGGACCGTACTGTCCACGTTAGTAAGTGCAGACTTGATGTTGTTTGTTATCAGCTACGTCCGGACGGGACTGGAACTCAGGTAGTCCACAAGGCAGTGGTCCACTCACGGCTGCATCACCACTCCCCCCCAGGCACGTGGCAAGAACACAGAAATAACAATAGTAACAGTGATGATGGCCATGCCTCGGTTGGCATTAGATGCGAATGAAGTTCAACATTCATACGTAGGGCTGTCCCGTGCTGTCAAACCATACAGTAGTCCCCGCTCGCCCATTTAACCGTGCAGTCATGCATGGCGATGCATCTATGATGCCAGTTGCATCCAGTCTCAAACCTGCTGAGCTTCCGAGATCAGACGCATTCCGAGTTTATTTTCTCCAAAACCGGAAAACCATTATCACCATCATCCTCCCTTCCCCTCCAAGTTCCTAAACACGGTGTAACCTTTCTCAACTCGGGACGCGTACTGCACGTACAGGTGTGTCACGCAAGCTCGCATCCATTCTACAAAATACGAAGAGAGTGGCGATGTTTGTTGCCGGCCGCTCTGGTGTCGTTTTCGGGCCTCCTTGCGTGTGCCACACCGCGCTTGCCGACACCGCGGTCCTTTTAAATCGTCAACGGCAAGTCGGTGTGTCAAGTCGGTGTGCACGTTGATGAACGTAAATCCGTGCGAATTGTCAACGCTGCTGATACACACACACACACGACAAAGATCCCCCGTGTAGCCTGTAACAGACTGAAGGGGCAAGTGCTGTTAGCGAGCAGCACCTATTGAAGGCCGGAATGGTACACGAGGGGGGGGGGGGTGTGGGTGGTCAGCACCACGCCCGGCCGCCTTTGTCTCCCCAGTGATGATGTTTACGCACCGCACCAGGTACTCATTTGAGGCCGTGAGCGGTAATCGAACTCTGGGTTCGTGGCGCAGCGTAGCGCTAACCGCTGCACCACCGCTCCTCGCACAGCACGCGCCCCGCAAGTCACCAAGAGTCGTCGAGAGGGTGACGATGACGACAGTGGCGGCGTCTTCGTCGCCTCGCCTCGTCACCCACCATCATCATCATCAGAGTTACACATCTGGGAAACGTTTTACTCACCAAGGGATTCAGACCGCTCGATCACCATCCTCCTCCTGTTTAACACGTAGGCTTTCGCGACCAATATTATTCATAATAACGGTTTTTTGGGTTAGATCGCGTTTATTTATAAATGTGTCGTAACCCTCCACCACCCGACACGGCCAATCAGCAAAAAAAGGTGTCACGTTGACAAAAGACAAATAATTCACTACTTTAGCCCACCGGTGTGTTGAAGAGTGAATCCACATTTACAGTTTGAGTACGACGTTTCGCTGGTAAATACTTCCAGCATCATCGGGCAATTCGCCAGAATGGTAAAGCCCTCGCTTGCTCCCGGTTTTATATAGAGCAGCAGGGTGACGTCATCACTTAACTCATATCAGGTGCAGAGATTAGAGGCGGAGGGGGGTATTGTAATTATATAATCGATTAGTAATCAGTCATTGGTTATGATTTGTAATGAGTTGTAGATTAGTAATTCTTTAAATCAAAATGTAATGTGTATTATTTAATAATACGCTTCCAGGCCGCACTAAGCCGGTAGCTGTCAGAGCGATTAAAGTTGTTCTTGTTCCTCTCAATTTCAATGGATTCTCTAATTAGTCTTTGCCAGTAATAATTAGTTTTACACACCACTGCAACATTGTCAAAATCAATTGAGTGTCCTTGTTGACAAGCATATTCTGCCACTGCCGAGAGTTGTGTTTGAGATAATTTAATATTTCTCTGATGTTCTTTTAGTCTTACACTGATGTTACGTCCCGTCTGCCCAATGTAGCAGCTGCCACATGAACAATTAATCCGATATACACCTTCTGTTGATAGTTTAGGTAATGCGTCTTTAGTGCAAGATACTAGTTTTTGAATTTTGTGTACTGTACCAAATCTTACTGTAATGTTTTGCTTTTGCAAAACGCGGGCTAATTTGTCAGTTATTCCTGAGATATATGGAATTTTTATTGTTTTAACAATCTGGTCGCTTTCAGCAGTATTGCTTTGCGATCGTGATTTGGCATTCAGTGCTCTGTTAATTTGAGCATTATTGTAGCCATTCTGTCGTAGTGCGTCTTTAACGTGCTTAATCTCTCTCACTAGACTCTCACCATCTGACACTCAGTGAGAGGATTTCCTTCGATTGATCGATGACGACGACGACGACGATAATAACAATAATGGTTAATTAAAAACAGCAAGAAGTGAACTTTTTGAGTCTCCGGCTGAGAGTGAGTGGAGGCAGCGGGCGCGTTGTTTGGCTGAGCGCGACAGCGCGGGTTGCCGTGGCGACGAGACGCAGGGCACCCTCCTCCCCTCTCCGCCCTTACAGGGGGCCTCGAGCAGCCCCACCACCACACAGCTCACCACTCAGCTCACCACTCAGCTCACCACTCAGCTCACCACTCAGCTCACCACTCAGCCCACCACTCAGCTCACCGCTCAGCTCACCACTCAGCTCACCACTCAGCTCACCGCTCAGCTCACCGCTCAGCTCACCACTCAGCTCACCACTCAGCCCACTACTCAGCTCACCACTCAGCCCACCACTCAGCTCACCGCTCAGCTCACCACAGCTCACCACACAGGTCACCACTCAGCTCACCACTCAGCTCATCACTCAGCTCACCACACTCCACAGCTCACCACTCAGCTCACCACACTCCACAGCTCACCACTCAGCTCATCACACTCCACAGCTCACCACACTAAGCTCACCACACTTCACAGCTCACCACTCAGCTCACCACATTCCACAGCTCACCACACTCCACAGCTCACCACACTCCACTGCTCACCACACTCCACAGCTCACCACGCTCAGCAGGTTTAAGCCTGGATACTACTGGCATCATAGACTCAACACAATGCATGACTGCACGGTTAAATAGGCGAGCGGGGACCACTACTTTCGCACCTAATGCCATCCTGATCATGGCCATCATCACCATTGGGTAGACTAATGTCTTTCAGTGTTCTTAACACAATTTATAAACGTGCGTTTAGAGATTTTATCTGCAACACATGTCCACGTGATCGGCCACTTTCTTGAACAATCATTCGTGATAGTCAGGTCGCTTCTGAAAAATACCTTTATAGCTCAGTTTGTTTCAATTACCTTTTATTGTTCACTTAATGCTTTCGTGACTGCAGGAATTCATATTCTTTGGGTCTTTCGGTAAAGTCACGGAGATAGGTTAAAAGAAAATAACAACAAATAACAACTACCACGTTTCGATCGCAACACAAGCGTTCGTCATCACGCTTGTGTTGCGATCGAAACGTCGTAGTTTTAATAATGTAATTTTTTGGTTATTTCCTTTGAACCTATCAACGTGACTTTCCCGAAAGACCCAAAGAATATCACCTTTAATTATTTTCACAACTTTATATCATCAAATATCAGAAGCAAAGCAGGCTTGAGCCTCGACCCTGGATCAGTGAGTGGTTTGCGCAGCCGATTGTTGATGTGTAAAGCTGCGTGGCCCTACCCGTTCACGCTGGCGGGACGTGTTGAAGAAGTCTCCTCCACACTGTACCCCAGCAGACATGACCTGCCCGTTCACTCAGTGGCGTTTACCATTCAAACTTTTGGGGCTGACAGAGGCGGGGTGAGGATCAACTGCTGCGCTGCGAGATCGAACTGGCAACCACCGCATTTGCCAGTCGAATGCGGGAACGAACAACACCACGGCAACATCATTCCAATGTGTGTGCGGAATTCCATCTTTATTTAGAAAGTATCAATTCTCTTTGTGAATGCGTATTAACGTTGTTCACTTGGCACCATTGTTGCGTGTTCAGTCTCCATTCACGGTCGTTGGTGACAAAGAGAACGAAAACGGAAGGGGTGCACACACAATACTAGGATGATCTTGATTTTAAAAAATATGTAAATCAATGGGCCATTACTCTCTGGTTCTTTCGGTACAGTCGCGTAGGTAGAAACAAAATAATAATAATAGATCACGACGTTTCGATCGCAACACAAGCAGCCGTTCTCAGGCGGAAAAAAACAGCGAGAGAGCTGTTACAACAAGGTGATAAAGGTTATAACCTTGTTGTAACAGCGAGAGAGCTGTTACAACAAGGTGATAAAGGTTATAACCTTGTTGTAACAGCGAGAGAGCTGTTACAACCTTGTTTTAAGAGCTGTTACAACAAGGTTGAAACAGTGGAACTGCTCGTTCAGCAGTTCAACTGCTGGATTATTTTTTCCTCCTAAGGATGACCGCTTGTGTTGTGATCGAAACGTTGTGATCTATTATTTTTATAATAATAGATCACAGACACTCGCCAGTGGAGTGGACAACCTCCCGTTGCCATGGCTACGGGGCGGCCCGTTGGGTTCCAACCGTGGACTGTCGTTACGAACCAGTGGGCCACGTGACCACCCCACGTGGTTGAGCACGTGGGCCACAGTCGAGTCTTACGAGGAGGAGCAGTGCAGCCGCTCTCTGCTGTTGTGATCGCGATCGAACGGCAAAGATGGATGTGTCCAGATGCAACCCGTACCAAGTGATGCTCACGATGGCGTCTTTAGTCGGATTTGTCACTTGGCAAGGGGTGATGGAGCCGGCCATCTGGCTGCCACCCTCCATACTAAAGGTGAGCGATCACCTGGGGGTTAATTCCCTGATTGGATATCTCGATAACCTGGGTGGCAATGCTGCTAGTCTTGGAAATCCCGATGATCTTGGTGGCAATGTTGCTCCTCTTGGAAATCCCGATGATCTTGGTGGCAATGCTGCTCTTCTTGGAAATCCCGATGATCTTGGTGGCAGTGCTGCTCTTCTTGGAAATCCCGATGATCTTGGTGGCAGTGCTGCTCCTCTTGGAAATCCCGATGATCTTGGTGGCAATGCCCCCATGGCATATGCCGACTTTGCTTCGACCGATTTTCCGAGCCAATCGATACCGGACAGCAACGAGAGAGAAGACGTCCCCGCCGAGCAGAGGCCGTGCGACATTCAACCACCGCCGGAGCCGCGAGAGCAGCACCGACATAGCCTCTTGTCGACCGTCATCTCCGTAATCAGCACGGGATTCAGTGCAGTGCAAGTGATCGCGTGGATTCGGGCACGCAAGGTACGTTCATCGCACCGCCGCACTACAACAGTCAAATAACACGTTAGCGTGGGGGTAGCGGTCAACTTTAAAATAAGTTAATATCAAATTTGTATACAGTAGATCGATCCCGGAGGGCATTTTGGTCGATTTGAGGCCGCCTCCCCCGCTACTCCCCTGCGCCCCCGCTACCCCCCACTACCCCCTCCGCTACCCCCCCCACTACCCCTCACTACCCCCCCACTATCCCCACCGCTACCCCCCTCCGCTACCCCTCTCCGCTACCCCCCTCCGCTACCTCCCCTGCACACTCCCCCTCTACAACCACCACCACCCGAACCAACCCAACCCCGTTTTGGAGGCAGGTACGGGGGACCTGAACAGCGTCAGAATCTCTCTTGAGACTGGAGCAGTCCGATAAGCTATGAGGCTGTTTTAGTCTTTCACAGACGTCCAGTATGGGCGGGTCAGCAAGTTGTAGCGGCAAACAGAGCCGCGGGGCCTGCAGGAGAATGTGCGAGGCCTATAACAGGTCTCTATTCGGATGTTGCTGGCACGGCATCGGACAGGCGCATTAGCTAGTGAGCAGATGAGGCGACGTGACACATCGTGACTTAGTCGTTGTGTCCCTCTGGCCGCGGAGGGTGATGTGGGTGCGGACTGGGATGGTGGGGAGTTTTGGCCATACTTCACCTGGCTAGTCATTAGATCCGGTTCAGGGAGAGGGACGGACAGAGCGCATGCCCGGAGCTCCGTTTGTTTAAAATCATGGCCAGACGCGCAGCACGGCGTGATTCAGAAGTGTGCAGGGAAAGTTCGTTGTAAAGTGTTGCTCAGAGCAGTGTTGCGTAATTATTCAAGAAACACCTCTTACGTTTTATAATACGAGCAAATTAGGAATCAACGAGCTAGCATAAATAATGTTCGTACCTGTACGTCGAGTAATGTTTCTGAACTCCATTTGGAAATACGGAGCGTGAAGAGTTTTTTTTTGCATGCCAGAGATTCCACATCGTTAACGGGAGTGCGTGTGTGTGCCTCTTATTGTGCATCTTGGCTGTTGCTCTGAGAACAGAAGCCGCGTGATGGCGGCCTGAGCCCACAATTGGTGCGGAAGGCGTTTGTCTACAATTCCAAGGCCCGCTATTTCCAAAGGAGGAACCCGCGTGGGGTGAGTCGCAACACTGGGGGCGCACACAGCCGACAACACAACGCTCGTTGCTCGCGATCCACCGATGAGTCCCAGTGAGAAACGATCACGGGGAAACATTTATTATACTTCTTTTGTTCTTTCGGTAAAGTCAAGTAGAATGAGAATAAAATAATAAATTGATGAAATAAAATAACACAATAATATTCTCACGACGTTTCGGCCATAGCGGGAAACAGAGCCGTGGGGCCGAAACGTCGTGAGAATATTTTTGTGTTATTTTATTTTATCAATTTATTATTTTATTCTCATTCTACGTGACTTTACCGAAAGAACCAAAGAAGATGAATCATTGCAGTCACGAAAGCTTTAAATCGAAATTTATTATACTTTTGATTTAAAGCTTTCGTGACTGCAGTAATTCATATTCTTAGCTCTTTCAGTAAAGTCACGTTGAAGGGAAACAATAAAATATATAATATATAAACAATAATATATTTCTATATATTTTATTATTTTATAAAGTCACGTTGAAGGGAAACAATAAAATATATAATATATAAACAATAATATATATTTATATATTATATATTTTATTGTTTCCCTTATTATTTTATAAAGTCACGTTGAAGGGAAACAATAAAATATATAATATATAAATATATATAAATATATATATTATTGTTTATATATTATATATTTTATTGTTTCCCTTCAACGTGACTTTATAAAATAATAAAATATATTATTGTTTATATATTATATATTTTATTGTTTCCCTTCAACGTGACTTTACCGAAAGAGCTAAGCATATGAATTACTGCAGTCACGAAAGCTTTAAATCAAAAGTATAATAAATTTCGATTTAAAGCTTTCGTGACTGCAATGATTCATCTTCTTTGGTTCTTTTGGTAAAGTCACGTAGAATGAGAATAAAATAATAAATTGATAAAATAAAATAACACAATAATATTCTCACGACGTTTCGGCCCCGTGGCTCTGTTTCCCGCTATGGCCGAAACGTCGTGAGAATATTAGTGTTATTTTATTTTATCAATTTATTATTTTATTCTCATTCTATGTGACTTTACCGAAAGAACAAAAGAAGTATAATAAATGTTTCCCCGTGAATATATATAATATATTATTGTTTAATATATAAACAATAATATATATTTCTATATATTTTATTATTTTATAAAGTCACGTTGAAGGGAAACAATAAAATATATAATATATAAACAATAATATATATTTTATTATTTTATAAAGTCACGTTGAAGGGAAACAATAAAATATATAATATATAAACAACAATATATTTTTCTATTTAACGCTTTCGTGACTGCAATGATTCATCTTCTTTGGTTCTTTCGGTAAAGTCACGTAGAATGAGAATACAATAATAAATTGCTAAAGTTGAGGGTAAGAATCCACCCATTTTTTCGCCATATAGCATTGTGATATATAACGACTTATTGTTGGTAGCTTAGCTGATTGGAGAATATAGAGTTTATTGATAACATTAAGGTAATTTATATTTTAGTTTTTATTGGTTCACTATATAGTACTGTGAATAGCTCAGATGTGTAGGCCTTGACTTCAACATAGTCATTTCTGTGACCAGTCACTAGCTAATCACTCAGTTATTTCAATGCTAAATTCGCCTAGTTATTTCAATGCTAAATTCTCCTGTTTGATTTGTACTAAGTGCCTCGGTGAATGTGTATGGTCTGACTTTAACGTAGCTATTTCTGTGAGCAGTTACAAGCTAATCATTCAGCTATTTCAATGCTAAATTCTATGCTAATTCCATTGTCAAGGGGTACCTCTGCGGATGTGTATGCTTTAACTTAGCTATTTCAATTGCTAAATTCTATGCTAATTCCATTGTCAAGGGGTGCCTCTGCAGATGTGTATGCTTTAACTTTTAACATAACTATTTCTGTGACCAGTCACAAGCTAATCATTCAGCCATTTCAATGCTAAATTATATGCTAATTCCTTTGTCAAGGCGCTTTGTTCCTCTCACACAGCTTAAAAGCCGTAATCTGAACGTGGCTCTTTCACTCCAGTGCTGTCCTACCAGACAGTCTCGTCCCTTCACCTGATGAAGGCCGCTTGTGTTGTGGCCGAAACGTCGTGAAAATATTATTGTGTTATTTTATTTTATCAATTTATTATTTTATTCTCATTCTACGTGACTTTATCGAAAGAACCAAAGAAGAACAATATATTTATATATATTTTATTATTTTCTTGTTTCCCTTCAACGTGACTTTACCGAAAGAGCTAAGAATATTTATTATACTCTTTGGTTCTTTCGGTAAAGTCACGTAGGTAGAAAAATAATAGATCACGACGTTTCGATCGCAACACAAGCAATCGTCATCAGGTGGGACAACCACAGCAAGACCACCTGATGACGATTGCTTGTGTTGCGATCGAAACTTCGTGATCTATTGTTTTTCTACCTACGTGACTTTTACCGAAAGAACCAAAGAAAATGGATTCCTGCAGTCACGAAAGCTTCAAATCAAGATTGAAACAAATATTGTTTGACTGGGTATTGCATTGTACATTCCTGCATCATACATTATACATCACACATTCTTGAAGATATGCCATGCGTATGAATTTTGGGTTGGATTGGAAATTGAGCTGTGTACATATCTGTCCATTCCATCCCTGGATTCCTCCCCTATCCATAAATGGTTCTGCATTCACGTGAGCCTATTGTTACAGTTGTCATTGTGAAGCTGACGGTGATTCTGATCACAGTTCTGTAGTAGAAATATACACAGGTCTGTGCGTAACTCCGTACGATTGCAGCAGCTGAAATAGAACGCGACTTTGTCCCGCGTGCAAACCCAGGTGATGGTTATCCGCACGCTTCTCGTCAGCAAGGAGGACGCTGGGAGGCCCCGCAAGATGAAAGACTTCGCTGGCAGCGTGATGACCGGAAGAAGACGTGTCCAAGACGGCGGTGGCCCAGCGAAGACAACGAGCCCTTGGAGTCTTCCCAGCCTGCCAAGCTGGATTCGGCGGCAATAGCGAAATCGGGATAGAACTGTTATAAAACTGGGGGAAAAAAAATAATAATAACAAAAACATGTTCATTTATTATCTACTACAATAAATATTTATTTCCGAAGAAAATCACTTGTGATATTTCTTCTTGGTTGGTTCACTGCTTTATTTACACACCTGTGTTAAAATCCTATGGTTTACAATGTTTTTAAAAATAAAACTCATAATTAAGGCTATGGGGTTGTCACAGAAGCCGCGGTCATCACGTGAGTTGTGAATTTCAGGTCCGCTATAACCTGGACACGACTGCAGAAATATTCAATCAAGCGCTCTCGAAGTTGGACTATCAGTAAAGAGGAGCCCTGGCAACCACGAGCAATTGGTCTGTGCAGATACACGCAGACACAGAGATACTACCACGTTACAGACACGGAGATACACAGCGATACAGAAGCACAGATACCACACTCTATAGCTCACCACACTCTACAGCTCACCACTCTTAGCTCACCACACTCCAAAGTTCACAACAACTTACCACACTCAGCTCACCACACTCCACAGCTCACAACACTCCACAACTCACCACACTCCACAGCTCACCACTCTTAGCTCACCACACTCCACAGCTCACCACACAACTCACCACACTCCACAGCTCACCACACCCCACCGCTCACCACACAACTCACCACACTCAACACACCACACTCCACAGCTCCCCAGACTCCAAAGCTCACCACACTCAACTCACCACACTCCCCACGCTATCGCTATGAGCCCCACATGCCGCTCACCACACTCATGGTATGAGTAAATTAAGTGAAGTTATTTCCTTTAGCTCATCGTCTGCTTGCAGCCCTAAGCCAGTGGTGGAAGTTCCACATTCCTGTGGCGGAGCCAAAGGCAGTACTTATTTCAGCTTTCCTGAGGGGATAATGGGCTAAGTTAACCACCATCCATGGACGTTAACTAGTAATCTTCCGATTAGCTCAACTGGCACTGGATTAGATTAGATGGGATCCCGGGGTTGGTAATATGCGCCACGGAGGCGAGATTTAACTCTCGCACCTGGCATACAGGATCCCGACCCTGACGCCTGCTGGATATTTGGAGTTTGCATGCCTCTCTCCCTGTGGTCGTGTGGATTTTTCTCCTGGTCCCTCCGGCTTTTCCCCCTCCACAATTAGAAACACTTCGTTTGAGCTATTTTGTGATAGCAGGTCACATCTGAAAACAAATGGCTATATTGCTCAGTTGGCCTTACCTGGTAAAATAAATAGTAGTTCATAGCTTTGGGAGGCCCTCTCTGGCAATTTCAATATCTTGTCTTTATTGTTTTACTACCACCAATGGTCATTACCAACACTGTTGTTATTTACCTTGGATATGTAATTTATTTTTAACACGTAGGCTTTCGCGACCAATATTATTCATAATAAAGGTTTTTGGGTTAGATCGCGTTTATTTATAAATGTGTCGTAACCCTCCACCACCCGACACGGCCAATCAGCAAAAAAAGTGTCACGTTGACAAAAGACAAATAATTCACTACTTTAGCCCACCGGTGTGTTGAAGAGTGAATCCACATTTACAGTTTGAGTACGACGTTTCGCTGGTAAATACATCCAGCATCATCGGGCAATTTGCCAGAATGGTAAAGCCCTCGCTTGCTCCCGGTTTTATATAGAGCAGCAGGGTGACGTCATCACTTAACTCATATCAGGTGCAGTGATTAGAGGCGGAGGGGGGGTATTGTAATTATATAATCGATTAGTAATCAGTCATTGGTTATGATTAGTAATGAGTTCTCTAATTAGTCTTTGCCAGTAATAATTAGTTTTACACACCACTGCAACATTGTCAAAATCAATTGAGTGTCCTTGTTGACAAGCATGTTCTGCCACTGCCGACAGTTGTGTTTGAGATAATTTAATATTTCTCTGATGTTCTTTTAGTCTTACGCTGATGTTACGTCCCGTCTGCCCAATGTAGCAGCTGCCACATAAACAATTAATCCGATATACACCTTCTGTTGATAATTTAGGTAATGCTTCTTTAGTGCAAGATACTAGTTTTTGAATTTTGTGTACTGTACCAAATCTTACTGTAATGTTTTGCTTTTGCAAAACACGGGCTAATTTGTCAGTTACTCCTGAGATGTATGGAATTTTTATTGTTTTAACAATCTGGTCGCTTTCAGCAGTATTGCTTTGCGATCGTGATTTGGCATTCAGTGCTCTGTTAATTTGAGCATTATTGTAGCCATTCTGTCGTAGTGCGTCTTTAACGTGCTTAATCTCTCTCACTAGACTCTCACCATCTGACACTGTTTTAGCCCGATGTATGAGCGTCTTGATAAGAGAGGATTTCTGAGCTGGATGATGATGTGATTCTGCATTCAGATAGGCATCAGTGTGCGTTTGCTTTCTGTAAACGCTGTGTGTTATTTTACCGTTTAAGCCATGTCCAAGCAAAATATCTAGGAATGGGAGTGTGTTATTCACCTCCATTTCCATGGTGAACTGGATGGCCGGATTTTGTGCATTGAGATGATTTAGAAAATCATTAAGTGTATCTTTACCATGTGGCCAGACAACCAAAGTGTCATCCACATATCTAAACCAAAAGGATGGTTTTAATGTGCTCGAGGCAAGTGCTCTTATTTCAAAGTTTTCCATGTACAAATTTGCTATAGCAGGGGATAAAGGAGAACCCATTGCTGCTCCTTCCTTTTGTTTAAAGAAATCCCCTCTCCATAAGAAGTAAGTGTTATTTAAACAATGGCCAGCAAGTTTCGGAATATCTTTTGGTAAACCGGTATTCTTTACTAGTGTATCAAGTAATATAAAACCTTGTATATGTTTGTTCATTTGTGTTATCCAGTGCAGGATGAGGGCCTCACCGTGCCACGTGAGCTGCTGGGATTAGCTGCCCATACTTCAACGCACTAGTAGTCAACGTGGGTTAGTCGAGCCGAGAAGTAAAGAGCGATGTCATGAATTTCACTACACTGCCCTCTGCTTCCCCTACACGTAAGCCACTTACAAGAAACTGACATGCACATGGCCACCCATCCAGGCACTATCCAGGTTCAACCCCACTCAGCATTGATGAGATCTGTGCATTTTGGGCCATTTTATCAAAGGCTATACAGTAATGCATTAGAAGAGCTAAATGAAATGTTTTGGCCAATCCCTCATATAATGTCATACGGCATATTTACCTGTATATTATAGATGCTACTGTATTGCAATATATTTACCTGCACATTTTAGGCACAATTGTACAACACACGATTATGCCAAAAAATATATCAGTTTGAAAATGTGGAAAACTATATTGTCTTGTTTGTATAGGTCTGGCAGCACTGAAGAAATAATATAACAAAAAATCTAAACAGCGTGCATTTCAGGTGAACGGGACACATCTCCGGTTACCGCCGGTGTCAGGGAAAATCTGAAACCACCAGGACCCATTCACATCTGTAAACTAAGAGCATAGGGCATATGACCGTGCATGTATTCAATGTATTATAAGAAAAGCAGGGCTTTTCACAGACGAGCATTTCAGGCTTTAACCTGAACCAAAATAATCCCATTTCAGTGTGTCTGGCGAGACGACACTGTGCAGTTTGACATAACTCGCAAATGTCTTTATGCAGTGCCGTGGCTCATAGTGGTTTTTTTCTTTAAATGCGTTTTCTAAAAGTAAATATAAAGGGCATTTTTGTATTTTAAGACTGACCTTTCATGAATAAAACTTCCATCGATAACAATGTACGTGTATTCTAACAATTGCCAAACAATTTGTACCCTAAAACCGTACAAACATATTACATATGTGGGATATTAAACGGACAGTCGAAATTGTAATTGAGCAATAATACGTATTGTATTCATCCTGTGAAGCCTGGACTGAGCTCGACTGTTTTTTTTAATGACGGTTCGATTCCCAGCCTTGGCAAACCAGTGGTGTTCGATAACTGTGCAACCCCGATCCTCACTAACCTTCACCGACCTGTACCGACCAACAAGATAAAGTATCGTCAAAAAAACCTCCACGGTCTACATGGCGTGGAGACGAAGCCTCCATCCAGGAGTGTAAGTACAGGGGGTCTGAACGATAAGCGTCATGTCGAACATGCCAAACGTTGACGCGCGTGTGGTCGTGGCAAGACAGGGCACGTGAGGCGTCTTGGGACACACGCCCAGTTGCCAAGTAAAATCTGCCACACACACACAGAACACTCCCTCAGATGGAGCTGTCCAGGCTAAGCTCCGGAAAAAAATATCCACCCCCTGTCAGAGGTAGGGGGCAGTTGTCTGGGGATTTGGGGGGGTCCCAGGAAAATGTCATGAAAGATTAAGCCCTGGAAATGTCCATATAAAACCCAATGTACATGTACGGTTACGTTTTGCTAATCCACTGCTGGATGGTCTCCTCTCCACGCCGTGCGGGTCGTGGTAGGGGGGGGGGGTGTATTTGACCATACTTCACCACACTCTTTGGTTATATTCCGTAAAGTCACGTAGGTAAAAAATAAAACAACAAAAATCACGACGTTTCGGCCACAACACAAGTGGCCTTCATCAGGCGAAGGGACCGTACTGTCCACGTTAGTAAGTGCAGACTTGATGTTGTTTGTTATCAGCTACGTCCGGACGGGACTGGAACTCAGGTAGTCCACAAGGCAGTGGTCCACTCACGGCTGCATCACCACTCCCCCCCAGGCACGTGGCAAGAACACAGAAATAACAATAGTAACAGTGATGATGGCCATGCCTCGGTTGGCATTAGATGCGAATGAAGTTCAACATTCATACGTAGGGCTGTCCCGTGCTGTCAAACCATACAGTAGTCCCCGCTCGCCCATTCAACCGTGCAGTCATGCATGGCGATGCATCTATGATGCCAGTTGCATCCAGTCTCAAACCTGCTGAGCTTCCGAGATCAGACGCATTCCGAGTTTATTTTCTCCAAAACCGGAAAACCATTATCACCATCATCCTCCCTTCCCCTCCAAGTTCCTAAACACGGTGTAACCTTTCTCAACTCGGGACGCGTACTGCACGTACAGGTGTGTCACGCAAGCTCGCATCCATTCTACAAAATACGAAGAGAGTGGCGATGTTTGTTGCCGGCCGCTCTGGTGTCGTTTTCGGGCCTCCTTGCGTGTGCCACACCGCGCTTGCCGACACCGCGGTCCTTTTAAATCGTCAACGGCAAGTCGGTGTGTCAAGTCGGTGTGCACGTTGATGAACGTAAATCCGTGCGAATTGTCAACGCTGCTGATACACACACACACACGACAAAGATCCCCCGTGTAGCCTGTAACAGACTGAAGGGGCAAGTGCTGTTAGCGAGCAGCACCTATTGAAGGCCGGAATGGTACACGAGGGGGGGGGGGTGTGGGTGGTCAGCACCACGCCCGGCCGCCTTTGTCTCCCCAGTGATAATGTTTACGCACCGCACCAGGTACTCATTTGAGGCCGTGAGCGGTAATCGAACTCTGGGTTCGTGGCGCAGCGTAGCGCTAACCGCTGCACCACCGCTCCTCGCACAGCACGCGCCCCGCAAGTCACCAAGAGTCGTCGAGAGGGTGACGATGACGACAGTGGCGGCGTCTTCGTCGCCTCGCCTCGTCACCCACCACCACCATCATCATCAGAGTTACACATCTGGGAAACGTTTTACTCACCAAGGGATTCAGACCGCTCGATCACCATCCTCCTCCTGTTTAACACGTAGGCTTTCGCGACCAATATTATTCATAATAACGGTTTTTGGGTTAGATCGCGTTTATTTATAAATGTGTCGTAACCCTCCACCACCCGACACGGCCAATCAGCAAAAAAAGGTGTCACGTTGACAAAAGACAAATAATTCACTACTTTAGCCCACCGGTGTGTTGAAGAGTGAATCCACATTTACAGTTTGAGTACGACGTTTCGCTGGTAAATACTTCCAGCATCATCGGGCAATTCGCCAGAATGGTAAAGCCCTCGCTTGCTCCCGGTTTTATATAGAGCAGCAGGGTGACGTCATCACTTAACTCATATCAGGTGCAGAGATTAGAGGCGGAGGGGGGTATTGTAATTATATAATCGATTAGTAATCAGTCATTGGTTATGATTTGTAATGAGTTGTAGATTAGTAATTCTTTAAATCAAAATGTAATGTGTATTATTTAATAATACGCTTCCAGGCCGCACTAAGCCGGTAGCTGTCAGAGCGATTAAAGTTGTTCTTGTTCCTCTCAATTTCAATGGATTCTCTAATTAGTCTTTGCCAGTAATAATTAGTTTTACACACCACTACAACATTGTCAAAATCAATTGAGCGTCCTTGTTGACAAGCATGTTCTGCCACTGCCGACAGTTGTGTTTGAGATAATTTAATATTTCTCTGATGTTCTTTTAGTCTTACACTGATGTTACGTCCCGTCTGCCCAATGTAGCAGCTGCCACATGAACAATTAATCCGATATACACCTTCTGTTGATAGTTTAGGTAATGCGTCTTTAGTGCAAGATACTAGTTTTTGAATTTTGTGTACTGTACCAAATCTTACTGTAATGTTTTGCTTTTGCAAAACGCGGGCTAATTTGTCAGTTATTCCTGAGATATATGGAATTTTTATTGTTTTAACAATCTGGTCGCTTTCAGCAGTATTGCTTTGCGATCGTGATTTGGCGTTCAGTGCTCTGTTAATTTGAGCATTATTGTAGCCATTCTGTCGTAGTGCGTCTTTAACGTGCTTAATCTCTCTCACTAGACTCTCACCATCTGACACTCAGTGAGAGGATTTCCTTCGATTGATCGATGACGACGACGACGATAATAACAATAATGGTTAATTAAAAACAGCAAGAAGTGAACTTTTTGAGTCTCCGGCTGAGAGTGAGTGGAGGCAGCGGGCGCGTTGTTTGGCTGAGCGCGACAGCGCGGGTTGCCGTGGCGACGAGACGCAGGGCACCCTCCTCCCCTCTCCGCCCTTACAGGGGACCTCGAGCAGCCCCACCACCACTCAGCTCACCACTCAGCTCACCACACAGCTCACCACTCAGCTTACCACTCAGCTTACCACACTCCTCAGCTCACCACTCAGCTCACCACTCAGCTCACCACTCAGCTTACCACTCAGCTCACCACACTCCACAGCTCACCACTCAGCTCACCACTCAGCTCACCACTCAGCTTACCACACTCCTCAGCTCACCACTCAGCTCACCACTCAGCTCACCACTCAGCCCACCACTCAGCCCACCACTCAGCTCACCGCTCAGCTCACCACAGCTCACCACACAGGTCACCACTCAGCTCACCACTCAGCTCATCACTCAGCTCACCACACTCCACAGCTCACCACTCAGCTCACCACACTCCACAGCTCACCACAGCTCACCACACTAAGCTCACCACACTCCACAGCTCACCACTTTCCACAACTCACCACTCAGCTCACCACACTCCACTGCTCACCACACTCCACTGCTCACCACACTCCACAGCTCACCACACTCTACACAGCTCCCAACACAACTCACCACACTCAGCTCACCACATTCCAAAGCTCACAACACAACTCACCACACTCAGCTCACCACATTCCACAGCTCACCACACTCAGCTCACCACATTCCACAGCTCACCACTCTTAGCTCACCACACTCCACTGCTCACCACACTCCACTGCTCACCACACTCCACAGCTCACCACGCTCAGCAGGTTTAAGCCTGGATACTACTGGCATCATAGACTCAACACAATGCATGACTGCACGGTTAAATAGGCGAGCGGGGACCACTACTTTCGCACCTAATGCCATCCTGATCATGGCCATCATCACCATTGGGTAGACTAATGTCTTTCAGTGTTCTTAACACAATTTATAAACGTGCGTTTAGAGAATTTAGCTGCTACACATGTCCACGTGATCGGCCACTTTCTTGAACTTTCATTCGTGATAGGTCGCTTCTGAAAAATACCTTTATAGCTCAGTTTGTTTCAATTACCTTTTATTGTTCACTTAATGCTTTCGTGACTGCAGGAATTCATATTCTTTGGGTCTTTCGGTAAAGTCACGGAGATAGGTTAAAAGAAAATAACAACAAATAACAACTACCACGTTTCGATCGCAACACAAGCGTTCGTCATCACGCTTGTGTTGCGATCGAAACGTCGTAGTTTTAATAATGTAAATTTTTGGTTATTTCCTTTGAACCTATCAACGTGACTTTCCCGAAAGACCCAAAGAATATCACCTTTAATTATTTTCACAACTTTATATCATCAAATATCAGAAGCAAAGCAGGCTTGAGCCTCGACCCTGGATCAGTGAGTGGTTTGCGCAGCCGATTGTTGATGTGTAAAGCTGCGTGGCCCTACCCGTTCACGCTGGCGGGACGTGTTGAAGAAGTCTCCTCCACACTGTACCCCAGCAGACATGACCTGCCCGTTCACTCAGTGGCGTTTACCATTCAAACTTTTGGGGCTGACAGAGGCGGGGTGAGGATCAACTGCTGCGCTGCGAGATCGAACTGGCAACCACCGCATTTGCCAGTCGAATGCGGGAACGAACAACACCACGGCAACATCATTCCAATGTGTGTGCGGAATTCCATCTTTATTTAGAAAGTATCAATTCTCTTTGTGAATGCGTATTAACGTTGTTCACTTGGCACCATTGTTGCGTGTTCAGTCTCCATTCACGGTCGTTGGTGACAAAGAGAACGAAAACGGAAGGGGTGCACACACAATACTAGGATGATCTTGATTTTAAAAAATATGTAAATCAATGGGCCATTACTCTCTGGTTCTTTCGGTACAGTCGCGTAGGTAGAAACAAAATAATAATAATAGATCACGACGTTTCGATCGCAACACAAGCAGCCGTTCTCAGGCGGAAAAAAACAGCGAGAGAGCTGTTACAACAAGGTGATAAAGGTTATAACCTTGTTGTAACAGCGAGAGAGCTGTTACAACAAGGTGATAAAGGTTATAACCTTGTTGTAACAGCGAGAGAGCTGTTACAACAAGGTGATAAAGGTTATAACCTTGTTGTAACAGCGAGAGAGCTGTTACAACCTTGTTTTAAGAGCTGTTACAACAAGGTTGAAACAGTGGAACTGCTCGTTCAGCAGTTCAACTGCTGGATTATTTTTTCCTCCTAAGGATGACCGCTTGTGTTGTGATCGAAACGTTGTGATCTATTATTATTTTTATAATAATAGATCACAGACACTCGCCAGTGGAGTGGACAACCTCCCGTTGCCATGGCTACGGGGCGGCCCGTTGGGTTCCAACCGTGGACTGTCGTTACGAACCAGTGGGCCACGTGACCACCCCACGTGGTTGAACACGTGGGCCACAGTCGAGTCTTACGAGGAGGAGCAGTGCAGCCGCTCTCTGCTGTTGTGATCGCGATCGAACGGCAAAGATGGATGTGTCCAGATGCAACCCGTACCAAGTGATGCTCACGATGGCGTCTTTAGTCGGATTTGTCACTTGGCAAGGGGTGATGGAGCCGGCCATCTGGCTGCCACCCTCCATACTAAAGGTGAGCGATCACCTGGGGGTTAATTCCCTGATTGGATATCTCGATAACCTGGGTGGCAATGCTGCTAGTCTTGGAAATCCCGATGATCTTGGTGGCAATGTTGCTCCTCTTGGAAATCCCGATGATCTTGGTGGCAGTGCTGCTCTTCTTGGAAATCCCGATGATCTTGGTGGCAATGTTGCTCCTCTTGGAAATCCCGATGATCTTGGTGGCAATGTTGCTCCTCTTGGAAATCCCGATGATCTTGGTGGCAATGCCCCCATGGCATATGCCGACTTTGCTTCGACCGATTTTCCGAGCCAATCGATACCGGACAGCAACGAGAGAGAAGACGTCCCCGCCGAGCAGAGGCCGTGCGACATTCAACCACCGCCGGAGCCGCGAGAGCAGCACCGACATAGCCTCTTGTCGACCGTCATCTCCGCAATCAGCACGGGATTCAGCGCAGTGCAAGTGATCGCGTGGATTTGGGCACGCAAGGTACGTTCATCGCACCGCCGCACTACAACAGTCAAATAACACTTTAGCGTGGGGGTAGCGGTCAACTTTAAAATAAGTTAATATCAAATTTGTATACAGTAGATCGATCCCGGAGGGCATTTTGGTCGATTTGAGGCCGCCTCCCCCGCTACTCCCCTGCGCCCCCGCTACCCCCCCCACTACCCCCTCTGCTACCCCCCACTACCCCTCACTACCCCCCCACTATCCCCACCGCTACCCCCCTCCGCTACCCCCCTCCGCTACCTCCCCTGCACACTCCCCCTCTACAACCACCACCACCCGAACCAACCCAACCCCGTTTTGGAGGCAGGTACGGGGGACCTGAACAGCGTCAGAATCTCTCTTGAGACTGGAGCAGTCCGATAAGCTATGAGGCTGTTTTAGTCTTTCACAGACGTCCAGTATGGGCGGGTCAGCAAGTTGTAGCGGCAAACAGAGCCGCGGGGCCTGCAGGAGAATGTGCGAGGCCTATAACAGGTCTCTATTCGGATGTTGCTGGCACGGCATCGGACAGGCGCATTAGCTAGTGAGCAGATGAGGCGACGTGACACATCGTGACTTAGTCGTTGTGTCCCTCTGGCCGCGGAGGGTGATGTGGGTGCGGACTGGGATGGTGGGGAGTTTTGGCCATACTTCACCTGGCTAGTCATTAGATCCGGTTCAGGGAGAGGGACGGACAGAGCGCATGCCCGGAGCTCCGTTTGTTTAAAATCATGGCCAGACGCGCAGCACGGCGTGATTCAGAAGTGTGCAGGGAAAGTTCGTTGTAAAGTGTTGCTCAGAGCAGTGTTGTGTAATTATTCAAGAAACACCTCTTACGTTTTATAATACGAGCAAATTAGGAATCAACGAGCTAGCATAAATAATGTTCGTACCTGTACGTCGAGTAATGTTTCTGAACTCCATTTGGAAATACGGAGCGTGAAGAGGTTTTTTTGCATGCCAGAGATTCCACATCGTTAACGGGAGTGCGTGTGTGTGCCTCTTATTGTGCATCTTGGCTGTTGCTCTGAGAACAGAAGCCGCGTGATGGCGGCCTGAGCCCACAATTGGTGCGGAAGGCGTTTGTCTACAATTCCAAGGCCCGCTATTTCCAAAGGAGGAACCCGCGTGGGGTGAGTCGCAACACTGGGGGCGCACACAGCCGACAACACAACGCTCGTTGCTCGCGATCCACCGATGAGTCCCAGTGAGAAACGATCACGGGGAAACATTTATTATACTTCTTTTGTTCTTTCGGTAAAGTCACGTAGAATGAGAATAAAATAATAAATTGATAAAATAACACAATAATATTCTCACGACGTTTCGGCCATAGCGGGAAACAGAGCCGCGGGGCCGAAACGTCGTGAGAATATTATTGTGTTATTTTATTTTATCAATTTATTATTTTATTCTCATTCTACGTGATTTTACCGAAAGAACCAAAGAAGATGAATCATTGCAGTCACGAAAGCTTTAAATCGTAATTTATTATTCTTTTGATTTAAAGCTTTCGTGACTGCAGTAATTCATATACTTAGCTCTTTCAGTAAAGTCACGTTGAAGGGAAACAATAAAATATATAATATATATAAATAATATAAATATATAAAAATATAAATAATATATATATAAATATATTTTTGTTCATATATTATATATTTTATTGTTTCCCTTCAACGTGACTTTATAAAATAATAAAATATATAGAAATATATATATTATTGTATATATTATTTATATATATTTATATATTATATATTTTATTGTTTCCCTTCAACGTGACTTTATAAAATAATAAAATATATATTATTGTTTATATATTATATATTTTATTGTTTCCCTTCAACGTGACTTTACCGAAAGAGCTAAGCATATGAATTACTGCAGTCACGAAAGCTTTAAATCAAAAGTATAATAAATTTCGATTTAAAGCTTTCGTGACTGCAATGATTCATCTTCTTTGGTTCTTTTGGTAAAGTCACGTAGAATGAGAATAAAATAATAAATTGATAAAATAAAATAACACAATAATATTCTCACGACGTTTCGGCCCCGTGGCTCTGTTTCCCGCTATGGCCGAAACGTCGTGAGAATATTATTGTGTTATTTTATTTTATCAATTTATTATTTTATTCTCATTCTATGTGACTTTACCGAAAGAACAAAAGAAGTATAATAAATGTTTCCCCGTGAATATATATAATATATTATTGTTTAATATATATATTATTGTTTAATATATAAACAATAATATATATTTCTATATATTTTATTATTTTATAAAGTCACGTTGAAGGGAAACAATAAAATATATAATATATAAACAATAATATATATTTTATTATTTTATAAAGTCACGTTGAAGGGAAACAATAAAATATATAATATATAAACAACAATATATTTTTCGATTTAACGCTTTCGTGACTGCAATGATTCATCTTCTTTGGTTCTTTCGGTAAAGTCACGTAGAATGAGAATACAATAATAAATTGCTAAAGTTGAGGGTAAGAATCCACCCATTTTTTCGCCATATAGCATTGTGATATATAACGACTTATTGTTGGTAGCTTAGCTGATTGGAGAATATAGAGTTTATTGATAACATTAAGGTAATTTATATTTTAGTTTTTATTGGTTCACTATATAGTACTGTGAATAGCTCAGATGTGTAGGCCTTGACTTCAACATAGTCATTTCTGTGACCAGTCACTAGCTAATCACTCAGTTATTTCAATGCTAAATTCGCCTAGTTATTTCAATGCTAAATTCTCCTGTTTGATTTGTACTAAGTGCCTCGGTGAATGTGTATGGTCTGACTTTAACGTAGCTATTTCTGTGAGCAGTTACAAGCTAATCACTCAGCTATTTCAATGCTAAATTCTATGCTAATTCCATTGTCAAGGGGTGCCTCTGCGGATGTGTATGCTTTAACTTAGCTATTTCAATTGCTAAATTCTATGCTAATTCCATTGTCAAGGGGTGCCTCTGCAGATGTGTATGCTTTAACTTTTAACATAACTATTTCTGTGACCAGTCACAAGCTAATCATTCAGCCATTTCAATGCTAAATTATATGCTAATTCCTTTGTCAAGGCGCTTTGTTCCTCTCACACAGCTTAAAAGCCGTAATCTGAACGTGGCTCTTTCACTCCAGCGCTGTCCTACCAGACAGTCTCGTCCCTTCACCTGATGAAGGCCGCTTGTGTTGTGGCCGAAACGTCGTGAAAATATTATTGTGTTATTTTATTTTATCAATTTATTATTTTATTCTCATTCTACGTGACTTTATCGAAAGAACCAAAGAAGAACAATATATTTATATATATTTTATTATTTTCTTGTTTCCCTTCAACGTGACTTTACCGAAAGAGCTAAGAATATTTATTATACTCTTTGGTTCTTTCGGTAAAGTCACGTAGGTAGAAAAATAATAGATCACGACGTTTCGATCGCAACACAAGCAATCGTCATCAGGTGGGACAACCACAGCAAGACCACCTGATGACGATTGCTTGTGTTGCGATCGAAACTTCGTGATCTATTGTTTTTCTACCTACGTGACTTTTACCGAAAGAACCAAAGAAAATGGATTCCTGCAGTCACGAAAGCTTCAAATCAAGATTGAAACAAATATTGTTTGACTGGGTATTGCATTGTACATTCCTGCATCATACATTATACATCACACATTCTTGAAGATATGCCATGCGTATAAATTTTGGGTTGGATTGGAAATTGAGCTGTGTACATATCTGTCCATTCCATCCCTGGATTCCTCCCCTATCCATAAATGGTTCTGCATTCACGTGAGCCTATTGTTACAGTTGTCATTGTGAAGCTGACGGTGATTCTGATCACAGTTCTGTAGTATAAATATACACAGGTCTGTGCGTAACTCCGTACGATTGCAGCAGCTGAAATAGAACGCGACTTTGTCCCGCGTGCAAACCCAGGTGATGGTTATCCGCACGCTTCTCGTCAGCAAGGAGGACGCTGGGAGGCCCCGCAAGATGAAAGACTTCGCTGGCAGCATGATGACCGGAAGAAGACGTGTCCAAGACGGCGGTGGCCCAGCGAAGACAACGAGCCCTTGGAGTCTTCCCAGCCTGCCAAGCTGGATTCGGCGGCAATAGCGAAATCGGGATAGAACTGTTATAAAACTGGGGGAAAAAAAATAATAATAACAAAAACATGTTCATTTATTATCTACTACAATAAATATTTATTTCCGAAGAAAATCACTTGTGATATTTCTTCTTGGTTGGTTCACTGCTTTATTTACACACCTGTGTTAAAATCCTATGGTTTACAATGTTTTTAAAAATAAAACTCATAATTAAGGCTATGGGGTTGTCACAGAAGCCGCGGTCATCACGTGAGTTGTGAATTTCAGGTCCGCTATAACCTGGACATGACTGCATAAATATTCAATCAAGCGCTCTCGAAGTTGGACTATCAGTAAAGAGGAGCCCTGGCAACCACGAGCAATTGGTCTGTGCAGATACACGCAGACACAGAGATACTACCACGTTACAGACACGGAGATACACAGCGATACAGAAGCACAGATACCACACTCTATAGCTCGCCACACTTTACAGCTCACCACACTCCACAGCTCACCACACTCCACAGCTCACCACACTCCAAAGTTCACAACAACTTACCACACTCAGCTCACCACACTCCACAGCTCACAACACTCCACAACTCACCACACTCCACAGCTCACCACTCTTAGCTCACCACACTCCACAGCTCACCACACAACTCACCACACTTCACAGCTCACCACACAACTCACCACACTTCACAACTCAACACTCCACAGCTCACCACACCCCACCGCTCACCACACAACTCACCACACTCAACACACCACACTCCACAGCTCACCACACTCCACAGCTCCCCAGACTCCAAAGCTCACCACACTCAACTCACCACACTCCCCACGCTATCGCTATGAGCCCCACATGCCGCTCACCTCACCTCACCGCTCACCTCACCGCCCACCTCACCGCTCACCTCACCGCCCACCTCACCTCACCGCTCACCTCACCGCTGACCTCACCTCACCGCTCACCTCACCGCTCACCTCACCTCACCTCACCGCTCACCTCACCGCTCACCTCACCGCTCACCGCTCACCTCACCACTCACCTCACCTCACCTCACCGCTCACCTCACCGCCCACCTCACCTCACCGCTCACCTCACCGTCCACCTCACCTCACCGCTCACCTCACCGCCCACCTCACCGCTCACCTCACCGCCCACCTCACCTCACCGCTCACCTCACCGCCCACCTCACCTCACCGCTCACCTCACCGCCCACCTCACCTCACCGCTCACCTCACCGCCCACCTCACCTCACCGCTCACCTCACCGCCCACCTCACCTCACCGCTCACCTCAACGCTCACCTCACCGCTCACCGCTGACCTCACCGCTCACCTCTCCGCTCACCTTACCGCTCACCTCACCGCTCACCGCTCACCTCACCGCTCACCTCACCGCTCACAGACACCTCACCGCTCACCTCACCTCAACGCTCACCTCACCTCACCGCTCACCTCACCTCACCTCACCCCTCACCTCACCTCACCGCTCACCTCACCGCCCACCTCACCTCACCGCTCACCTCACCGCCCACCTCACCTCACCGCACCTCACCGCTCACCTCACCGCCCACCTAACCTCACCGCTCACCTCACCGCCCACCTCACCTCACCGCTCACCTCACCGCCCACCTCACCTCACCGCTCACCTCACCGCCCACCTCACCTCACCGCTCACCTCACCGCCCACCTCACCTCACCGCTCACCTCACCGCCCACCTCACCTCACCGCTCACCTCACCGCCCACCTCACCTCACCGCTCACCTCACCGCCCACCTCACCTCACCGCTCACCTCACCGCCCACCTCACCTCACCGCTCACCTCACCGCCCACCTCACCTCACCGCACCGCTCACCTCACCGCCCACCTCACCTCACCTATATATAAACAATAATATATATTTCTATATATTTTATTATTTTATAAAGTCACGTTGAAGGGAAACAATAAAATATATAATATATAAACAATAATATATATTTTATTATTTTATAAAGTCACGTTGAAGGGAAACAATAAAATATATAATATATAAACAACAATATATTTTTCGATTTAACGCTTTCGTGACTGCAATGATTCATCTTCTTTGGTTCTTTCGGTAAAGTCACGTAGAATGAGAATACAATAATAAATTGCTAAAGTTGAGGGTAAGAATCCACCCATTTTTTCGCCATATAGCATTGTGATATATAACGACTTATTGTTGGTAGCTTAGCTGATTGGAGAATATAGAGTTTATTGATAACATTAAGGTAATTTATATTTTAGTTTTTATTGGTTCACTATATAGTACTGTGAATAGCTCAGATGTGTAGGCCTTGACTTCAACATAGTCATTTCTGTGACCAGTCACTAGCTAATCACTCAGTTATTTCAATGCTAAATTCGCCTAGTTATTTCAATGCTAAATTCTCCTGTTTGATTTGTACTAAGTGCCTCGGTGAATGTGTATGGTCTGACTTTAACGTAGCTATTTCTGTGAGCAGTTACAAGCTAATCACTCAGCTATTTCAATGCTAAATTCTATGCTAATTCCATTGTCAAGGGGTGCCTCTGCGGATGTGTATGCTTTAACTTAGCTATTTCAATTGCTAAATTCTATGCTAATTCCATTGTCAAGGGGTGCCTCTGCAGATGTGTATGCTTTAACTTTTAACATAACTATTTCTGTGACCAGTCACAAGCTAATCATTCAGCCATTTCAATGCTAAATTATATGCTAATTCCTTTGTCAAGGCGCTTTGTTCCTCTCACACAGCTTAAAAGCCGTAATCTGAACGTGGCTCTTTCACTCCAGCGCTGTCCTACCAGACAGTCTCGTCCCTTCACCTGATGAAGGCCGCTTGTGTTGTGGCCGAAACGTCGTGAAAATATTATTGTGTTATTTTATTTTATCAATTTATTATTTTATTCTCATTCTACGTGACTTTATCGAAAGAACCAAAGAAGAACAATATATTTATATATATTTTATTATTTTCTTGTTTCCCTTCAACGTGACTTTACCGAAAGAGCTAAGAATATTTATTATACTCTTTGGTTCTTTCGGTAAAGTCACGTAGGTAGAAAAATAATAGATCACGACGTTTCGATCGCAACACAAGCAATCGTCATCAGGTGGGACAACCACAGCAAGACCACCTGATGACGATTGCTTGTGTTGCGATCGAAACTTCGTGATCTATTGTTTTTCTACCTACGTGACTTTTACCGAAAGAACCAAAGAAAATGGATTCCTGCAGTCACGAAAGCTTCAAATCAAGATTGAAACAAATATTGTTTGACTGGGTATTGCATTGTACATTCCTGCATCATACATTATACATCACACATTCTTGAAGATATGCCATGCGTATAAATTTTGGGTTGGATTGGAAATTGAGCTGTGTACATATCTGTCCATTCCATCCCTGGATTCCTCCCCTATCCATAAATGGTTCTGCATTCACGTGAGCCTATTGTTACAGTTGTCATTGTGAAGCTGACGGTGATTCTGATCACAGTTCTGTAGTATAAATATACACAGGTCTGTGCGTAACTCCGTACGATTGCAGCAGCTGAAATAGAACGCGACTTTGTCCCGCGTGCAAACCCAGGTGATGGTTATCCGCACGCTTCTCGTCAGCAAGGAGGACGCTGGGAGGCCCCGCAAGATGAAAGACTTCGCTGGCAGCGTGATGACCGGAAGAAGACGTGTCCAAGACGGCGGTGGCCCAGCGAAGACAACGAGCCCTTGGAGTCTTCCCAGCCTGCCAAGCTGGATTCGGCGGCAATAGCGAAATCGGGATAGAACTGTTATAAAACTGGGGGAAAAAAAATAATAATAACAAAAACATGTTCATTTATTATCTACTACAATAAATATTTATTTCCGAAGAAAATCACTTGTGATATTTCTTCTTGGTTGGTTCACTGCTTTATTTACACACCTGTGTTAAAATCCTATGGTTTACAATGTTTTTAAAAATAAAACTCATAATTAAGGCTATGGGGTTGTCACAGAAGCCGCGGTCATCACGTGAGTTGTGAATTTCAGGTCCGCTATAACCTGGACACGACTGCATAAATATTCAATCAAGCGCTCTCGAAGTTGGACTATCAGTAAAGAGGAGCCCTGGCAACCACGAGCAATTGGTCTGTGCAGATACACGCAGACACAGAGATACTACCACGTTACAGACACGGAGATACACAGCGATACAGAAGCACAGATACCACACTCTATAGCTCGCCACACTTTACAGCTCACCACACTCCACAGCTCACCACACTCCACAGCTCACCACACTCCAAAGTTCACAACAACTTACCACACTCAGCTCACCACACTCCACAGCTCACAACACTCCACAACTCACCACACTCCACAGCTCACCACTCTTAGCTCACCACACTCCACAGCTCACCACACAACTCACCACACTTCACAGCTCACCACACAACTCACCACACTTCACAACTCAACACTCCACAGCTCACCACACCCCACCGCTCACCACACAACTCACCACACTCAACACACCACACTCCACAGCTCACCACACTCCACAGCTCCCCAGACTCCAAAGCTCACCACACTCAACTCACCACACTCCCCACGCTATCGCTATGAGCCCCACATGCCGCTCACCTCACCTCACCGCTCACCTCACCGCCCACCTCACCTCACCGCTCACCTCACCGCCCACCTCACCTCACCGCTCACCTCACCGCTGACCTCACCTCACCGCTCACCTCACCGCTCACCTCACCTCACCTCACCGCTCACCTCACCGCTCACCTCACCGCTCACCGCTCACCTCACCACTCACCTCACCTCACCTCACCGCTCACCTCACCGCTCACCTCACCTCACCGCTCACCTCACCGCTCACCTCACCTCACCGCTCACCTCACCGCCCACCTCACCTCACCGCTCACCTCACCGCCCACCTCACCTCACCGCTCACCTCACCGTCCACCTCACCTCACCGCTCACCTCACCGCCCACCTCACCGCTCACCTCACCGCCCACCTCACCTCACCGCTCACCTCACCGCCCACCTCACCTCACCGCTCACCTCACCGCCCACCTCACCTCACCGCTCACCTCACCGCCCACCTCACCTCACCGCTCACCTCACCGCCCACCTCACCTCACCGCTCACCTCACCGCTCACAGACACCTCACCGCTCACCTCACCTCAACGCTCACCTCACCTCACCGCTCACCTCACCTCACCTCACCCCTCACCTCACCTCACCGCTCACCTCACCGCCCACCTCACCTCACCGCTCACCTCACCGCCCACCTCACCTCACCGCACCTCACCGCTCACCTCACCGCCCACCTAACCTCACCGCTCACCTCACCGCCCACCTCACCTCACCGCTCACCTCACCGCCCACCTCACCTCACCGCTCACCTCACCGCCCACCTCACCTCACCGCTCACCTCACCGCCCACCTCACCTCACCGCTCACCTCACCGCCCACCTCACCTCACCGCTCACCTCACCGCCCACCTCACCTCACCGCTCACCTCACCGCCCACCTCACCTCACCGCTCACCTCACCGCCCACCTCACCTCACCGCTCACCTCACCGCCCACCTCACCTCACCGCACCGCTCACCTCACCGCCCACCTCACCTCACCTATATATAAACAATAATATATATTTCTATATATTTTATTATTTTATAAAGTCACGTTGAAGGGAAACAATAAAATATATAATATATAAACAATAATATATATTTTATTATTTTATAAAGTCACGTTGAAGGGAAACAATAAAATATATAATATATAAACAACAATATATTTTTCGATTTAACGCTTTCGTGACTGCAATGATTCATCTTCTTTGGTTCTTTCGGTAAAGTCACGTAGAATGAGAATACAATAATAAATTGCTAAAGTTGAGGGTAAGAATCCACCCATTTTTTCGCCATATAGCATTGTGATATATAACGACTTATTGTTGGTAGCTTAGCTGATTGGAGAATATAGAGTTTATTGATAACATTAAGGTAATTTATATTTTAGTTTTTATTGGTTCACTATATAGTACTGTGAATAGCTCAGATGTGTAGGCCTTGACTTCAACATAGTCATTTCTGTGACCAGTCACTAGCTAATCACTCAGTTATTTCAATGCTAAATTCGCCTAGTTATTTCAATGCTAAATTCTCCTGTTTGATTTGTACTAAGTGCCTCGGTGAATGTGTATGGTCTGACTTTAACGTAGCTATTTCTGTGAGCAGTTACAAGCTAATCACTCAGCTATTTCAATGCTAAATTCTATGCTAATTCCATTGTCAAGGGGTGCCTCTGCGGATGTGTATGCTTTAACTTAGCTATTTCAATTGCTAAATTCTATGCTAATTCCATTGTCAAGGGGTGCCTCTGCAGATGTGTATGCTTTAACTTTTAACATAACTATTTCTGTGACCAGTCACAAGCTAATCATTCAGCCATTTCAATGCTAAATTATATGCTAATTCCTTTGTCAAGGCGCTTTGTTCCTCTCACACAGCTTAAAAGCCGTAATCTGAACGTGGCTCTTTCACTCCAGCGCTGTCCTACCAGACAGTCTCGTCCCTTCACCTGATGAAGGCCGCTTGTGTTGTGGCCGAAACGTCGTGAAAATATTATTGTGTTATTTTATTTTATCAATTTATTATTTTATTCTCATTCTACGTGACTTTATCGAAAGAACCAAAGAAGAACAATATATTTATATATATTTTATTATTTTCTTGTTTCCCTTCAACGTGACTTTACCGAAAGAGCTAAGAATATTTATTATACTCTTTGGTTCTTTCGGTAAAGTCACGTAGGTAGAAAAATAATAGATCACGACGTTTCGATCGCAACACAAGCAATCGTCATCAGGTGGGACAACCACAGCAAGACCACCTGATGACGATTGCTTGTGTTGCGATCGAAACTTCGTGATCTATTGTTTTTCTACCTACGTGACTTTTACCGAAAGAACCAAAGAAAATGGATTCCTGCAGTCACGAAAGCTTCAAATCAAGATTGAAACAAATATTGTTTGACTGGGTATTGCATTGTACATTCCTGCATCATACATTATACATCACACATTCTTGAAGATATGCCATGCGTATAAATTTTGGGTTGGATTGGAAATTGAGCTGTGTACATATCTGTCCATTCCATCCCTGGATTCCTCCCCTATCCATAAATGGTTCTGCATTCACGTGAGCCTATTGTTACAGTTGTCATTGTGAAGCTGACGGTGATTCTGATCACAGTTCTGTAGTAGAAATATACACAGGTCTGTGCGTAACTCCGTACGATTGCAGCAGCTGAAATAGAACGCGACTTTGTCCCGCGTGCAAACCCAGGTGATGGTTATCCGCACGCTTCTCGTCAGCAAGGAGGACGCTGGGAGGCCCCGCAAGATGAAAGACTTCGCTGGCAGCATGATGACCGGAAGAAGACGTGTCCAAGACGGCGGTGGCCCAGCGAAGACAACGAGCCCTTGGAGTCTTCCCAGCCTGCCAAGCTGGATTCGGCGGCAATAGCGAAATCGGGATAGAACTGTTATAAAACTGGGGGAAAAAAAATAATAATAACAAAAACATGTTCATTTATTATCTACTACAATAAATATTTATTTCCGAAGAAAATCACTTGTGATATTTCTTCTTGGTTGGTTCACTGCTTTATTTACACACCTGTGTTAAAATCCTATGGTTTACAATGTTTTTAAAAATAAAACTCATAATTAAGGCTATGGGGTTGTCACAGAAGCCGCGGTCATCACGTGAGTTGTGAATTTCAGGTCCGCTATAACCTGGACACGACTGCATAAATATTCAATCAAGCGCTCTCGAAGTTGGACTATCAGTAAAGAGGAGCCCTGGCAACCACGAGCAATTGGTCTGTGCAGATACACGCAGACACAGAGATACTACCACGTTACAGACACGGAGATACACAGCGATACAGAAGCACAGATACCACACTCTATAGCTCGCCACACTTTACAGCTCACCACACTCCACAGCTCACCACACTCCACAGCTCACCACACTCCAAAGTTCACAACAACTTACCACACTCAGCTCACCACACTCCACAGCTCACAACACTCCACAACTCACCACACTCCACAGCTCACCACTCTTAGCTCACCACACTCCACAGCTCACCACACAACTCACCACACTTCACAGCTCACCACACAACTCACCACACTTCACAACTCAACACTCCACAGCTCACCACACCCCACCGCTCACCACACAACTCACCACACTCAACACACCACACTCCACAGCTCACCACACTCCACAGCTCCCCAGACTCCAAAGCTCACCACACTCAACTCACCACACTCCCCACGCTATCGCTATGAGCCCCACATGCCGCTCACCTCACCTCACCGCTCACCTCACCGCCCACCTCACCGCTCACCTCACCGCCCACCTCACCTCACCGCTCACCTCACCGCTGACCTCACCTCACCGCTCACCTCACCGCTCACCTCACCTCACCGCTCACCTCACCGCTCACCTCACCGCTCACCGCTCACCTCACCACTCACCTCACCTCACCTCACCGCTCACCTCACCGCCCACCTCACCTCACCGCTCACCTCACCGTCCACCTCACCTCACCGCTCACCTCACCGCCCACCTCACCGCTCACCTCACCGCCCACCTCACCTCACCGCTCACCTCACCGCCCACCTCACCTCACCGCTCACCTCACCGCCCACCTCACCTCACCGCTCACCTCACCGCCCACCTCACCTCACCGCTCACCTCACCGCCCACCTCACCTCACCGCTCACCTCAACGCTCACCTCACCGCTCACCGCTGACCTCACCGCTCACCTCTCCGCTCACCTTACCGCTCACCTCACCGCTCACCGCTCACCTCACCGCTCACCTCACCGCTCACAGACACCTCACCGCTCACCTCACCTCAACGCTCACCTCACCTCACCGCTCACCTCACCTCACCTCACCCCTCACCTCACCTCACCGCTCACCTCACCGCCCACCTCACCTCACCGCTCACCTCACCGCCCACCTCACCTCACCGCACCTCACCGCTCACCTCACCGCCCACCTAACCTCACCGCTCACCTCACCGCCCACCTCACCTCACCGCTCACCTCACCGCCCACCTCACCTCACCGCTCACCTCACCGCCCACCTCACCTCACCGCTCACCTCACCGCCCACCTCACCTCACCGCTCACCTCACCGCCCACCTCACCTCACCGCTCACCTCACCGCCCACCTCACCTCACCGCTCACCTCACCGCCCACCTCACCTCACCGCTCACCTCACCGCCCACCTCACCTCACCGCACCGCTCACCTCACCGCCCACCTCACCTCACCTATATATAAACAATAATATATATTTCTATATATTTTATTATTTTATAAAGTCACGTTGAAGGGAAACAATAAAATATATAATATATAAACAATAATATATATTTTATTATTTTATAAAGTCACGTTGAAGGGAAACAATAAAATATATAATATATAAACAACAATATATTTTTCGATTTAACGCTTTCGTGACTGCAATGATTCATCTTCTTTGGTTCTTTCGGTAAAGTCACGTAGAATGAGAATACAATAATAAATTGCTAAAGTTGAGGGTAAGAATCCACCCATTTTTTCGCCATATAGCATTGTGATATATAACGACTTATTGTTGGTAGCTTAGCTGATTGGAGAATATAGAGTTTATTGATAACATTAAGGTAATTTATATTTTAGTTTTTATTGGTTCACTATATAGTACTGTGAATAGCTCAGATGTGTAGGCCTTGACTTCAACATAGTCATTTCTGTGACCAGTCACTAGCTAATCACTCAGTTATTTCAATGCTAAATTCGCCTAGTTATTTCAATGCTAAATTCTCCTGTTTGATTTGTACTAAGTGCCTCGGTGAATGTGTATGGTCTGACTTTAACGTAGCTATTTCTGTGAGCAGTTACAAGCTAATCACTCAGCTATTTCAATGCTAAATTCTATGCTAATTCCATTGTCAAGGGGTGCCTCTGCGGATGTGTATGCTTTAACTTAGCTATTTCAATTGCTAAATTCTATGCTAATTCCATTGTCAAGGGGTGCCTCTGCAGATGTGTATGCTTTAACTTTTAACATAACTATTTCTGTGACCAGTCACAAGCTAATCATTCAGCCATTTCAATGCTAAATTATATGCTAATTCCTTTGTCAAGGCGCTTTGTTCCTCTCACACAGCTTAAAAGCCGTAATCTGAACGTGGCTCTTTCACTCCAGCGCTGTCCTACCAGACAGTCTCGTCCCTTCACCTGATGAAGGCCGCTTGTGTTGTGGCCGAAACGTCGTGAAAATATTATTGTGTTATTTTATTTTATCAATTTATTATTTTATTCTCATTCTACGTGACTTTATCGAAAGAACCAAAGAAGAACAATATATTTATATATATTTTATTATTTTCTTGTTTCCCTTCAACGTGACTTTACCGAAAGAGCTAAGAATATTTATTATACTCTTTGGTTCTTTCGGTAAAGTCACGTAGGTAGAAAAATAATAGATCACGACGTTTCGATCGCAACACAAGCAATCGTCATCAGGTGGGACAACCACAGCAAGACCACCTGATGACGATTGCTTGTGTTGCGATCGAAACTTCGTGATCTATTGTTTTTCTACCTACGTGACTTTTACCGAAAGAACCAAAGAAAATGGATTCCTGCAGTCACGAAAGCTTCAAATCAAGATTGAAACAAATATTGTTTGACTGGGTATTGCATTGTACATTCCTGCATCATACATTATACATCACACATTCTTGAAGATATGCCATGCGTATAAATTTTGGGTTGGATTGGAAATTGAGCTGTGTACATATCTGTCCATTCCATCCCTGGATTCCTCCCCTATCCATAAATGGTTCTGCATTCACGTGAGCCTATTGTTACAGTTGTCATTGTGAAGCTGACGGTGATTCTGATCACAGTTCTGTAGTATAAATATACACAGGTCTGTGCGTAACTCCGTACGATTGCAGCAGCTGAAATAGAACGCGACTTTGTCCCGCGTGCAAACCCAGGTGATGGTTATCCGCACGCTTCTCGTCAGCAAGGAGGACGCTGGGAGGCCCCGCAAGATGAAAGACTTCGCTGGCAGCATGATGACCGGAAGAAGACGTGTCCAAGACGGCGGTGGCCCAGCGAAGACAACGAGCCCTTGGAGTCTTCCCAGCCTGCCAAGCTGGATTCGGCGGCAATAGCGAAATCGGGATAGAACTGTTATAAAACTGGGGGAAAAAAAATAATAATAACAAAAACATGTTCATTTATTATCTACTACAATAAATATTTATTTCCGAAGAAAATCACTTGTGATATTTCTTCTTGGTTGGTTCACTGCTTTATTTACACACCTGTGTTAAAATCCTATGGTTTACAATGTTTTTAAAAATAAAACTCATAATTAAGGCTATGGGGTTGTCACAGAAGCCGCGGTCATCACGTGAGTTGTGAATTTCAGGTCCGCTATAACCTGGACACGACTGCATAAATATTCAATCAAGCGCTCTCGAAGTTGGACTATCAGTAAAGAGGAGCCCTGGCAACCACGAGCAATTGGTCTGTGCAGATACACGCAGACACAGAGATACTACCACGTTACAGACACGGAGATACACAGCGATACAGAAGCACAGATACCACACTCTATAGCTCGCCACACTTTACAGCTCACCACACTCCACAGCTCACCACACTCCACAGCTCACCACACTCCAAAGTTCACAACAACTTACCACACTCAGCTCACCACACTCCACAGCTCACAACACTCCACAACTCACCACACTCCACAGCTCACCACTCTTAGCTCACCACACTCCACAGCTCACCACACAACTCACCACACTTCACAGCTCACCACACAACTCACCACACTTCACAACTCAACACTCCACAGCTCACCACACCCCACCGCTCACCACACAACTCACCACACTCAACACACCACACTCCACAGCTCACCACACTCCACAGCTCCCCAGACTCCAAAGCTCACCACACTCAACTCACCACACTCCCCACGCTATCGCTATGAGCCCCACATGCCGCTCACCTCACCTCACCGCTCACCTCACCGCCCACCTCACCTCACCGCTCACCTCACCGCCCACCTCACCTCACCGCTCACCTCACCGCTGACCTCACCTCACCGCTCACCTCACCGCTCACCTCACCTCACCTCACCGCTCACCTCACCGCTCACCTCACCGCTCACCGCTCACCTCACCACTCACCTCACCTCACCTCACCGCTCACCTCACCGCCCACCTCACCTCACCGCTCACCTCACCGTCCACCTCACCTCACCGCTCACCTCACCGCCCACCTCACCGCTCACCTCACCGCCCACCTCACCTCACCGCTCACCTCACCGCCCACCTCACCTCACCGCTCACCTCACCGCCCACCTCACCTCACCGCTCACCTCACCGCCCACCTCACCTCACCGCTCACCTCACCGCCCACCTCACCTCACCGCTCACCTCAACGCTCACCTCACCGCTCACCGCTGACCTCACCGCTCACCTCTCCGCTCACCTTACCGCTCACCTCACCGCTCACCGCTCACCTCACCGCTCACCTCACCGCTCACAGACACCTCACCGCTCACCTCACCTCAACGCTCACCTCACCTCACCGCTCACCTCACCTCACCTCACCCCTCACCTCACCTCACCGCTCACCTCACCGCCCACCTCACCTCACCGCTCACCTCACCGCCCACCTCACCTCACCGCACCTCACCGCTCACCTCACCGCCCACCTAACCTCACCGCTCACCTCACCGCCCACCTCACCTCACCGCTCACCTCACCGCCCACCTCACCTCACCGCTCACCTCACCGCCCACCTCACCTCACCGCTCACCTCACCGCCCACCTCACCTCACCGCTCACCTCACCGCCCACCTCACCTCACCGCTCACCTCACCGCCCACCTCACCTCACCGCTCACCTCACCGCCCACCTCACCTCACCGCTCACCTCACCGCCCACCTCACCTCACCGCTCACCTCACCGCCCACCTCACCTCACCGCACCGCTCACCTCACCGCCCACCTCACCTCACCTATATATAAACAATAATATATATTTCTATATATTTTATTATTTTATAAAGTCACGTTGAAGGGAAACAATAAAATATATAATATATAAACAATAATATATATTTTATTATTTTATAAAGTCACGTTGAAGGGAAACAATAAAATATATAATATATAAACAACAATATATTTTTCGATTTAACGCTTTCGTGACTGCAATGATTCATCTTCTTTGGTTCTTTCGGTAAAGTCACGTAGAATGAGAATACAATAATAAATTGCTAAAGTTGAGGGTAAGAATCCACCCATTTTTTCGCCATATAGCATTGTGATATATAACGACTTATTGTTGGTAGCTTAGCTGATTGGAGAATATAGAGTTTATTGATAACATTAAGGTAATTTATATTTTAGTTTTTATTGGTTCACTATATAGTACTGTGAATAGCTCAGATGTGTAGGCCTTGACTTCAACATAGTCATTTCTGTGACCAGTCACTAGCTAATCACTCAGTTATTTCAATGCTAAATTCGCCTAGTTATTTCAATGCTAAATTCTCCTGTTTGATTTGTACTAAGTGCCTCGGTGAATGTGTATGGTCTGACTTTAACGTAGCTATTTCTGTGAGCAGTTACAAGCTAATCACTCAGCTATTTCAATGCTAAATTCTATGCTAATTCCATTGTCAAGGGGTGCCTCTGCGGATGTGTATGCTTTAACTTAGCTATTTCAATTGCTAAATTCTATGCTAATTCCATTGTCAAGGGGTGCCTCTGCAGATGTGTATGCTTTAACTTTTAACATAACTATTTCTGTGACCAGTCACAAGCTAATCATTCAGCCATTTCAATGCTAAATTATATGCTAATTCCTTTGTCAAGGCGCTTTGTTCCTCTCACACAGCTTAAAAGCCGTAATCTGAACGTGGCTCTTTCACTCCAGCGCTGTCCTACCAGACAGTCTCGTCCCTTCACCTGATGAAGGCCGCTTGTGTTGTGGCCGAAACGTCGTGAAAATATTATTGTGTTATTTTATTTTATCAATTTATTATTTTATTCTCATTCTACGTGACTTTATCGAAAGAACCAAAGAAGAACAATATATTTATATATATTTTATTATTTTCTTGTTTCCCTTCAACGTGACTTTACCGAAAGAGCTAAGAATATTTATTATACTCTTTGGTTCTTTCGGTAAAGTCACGTAGGTAGAAAAATAATAGATCACGACGTTTCGATCGCAACACAAGCAATCGTCATCAGGTGGGACAACCACAGCAAGACCACCTGATGACGATTGCTTGTGTTGCGATCGAAACTTCGTGATCTATTGTTTTTCTACCTACGTGACTTTTACCGAAAGAACCAAAGAAAATGGATTCCTGCAGTCACGAAAGCTTCAAATCAAGATTGAAACAAATATTGTTTGACTGGGTATTGCATTGTACATTCCTGCATCATACATTATACATCACACATTCTTGAAGATATGCCATGCGTATAAATTTTGGGTTGGATTGGAAATTGAGCTGTGTACATATCTGTCCATTCCATCCCTGGATTCCTCCCCTATCCATAAATGGTTCTGCATTCACGTGAGCCTATTGTTACAGTTGTCATTGTGAAGCTGACGGTGATTCTGATCACAGTTCTGTAGTAGAAATATACACAGGTCTGTGCGTAACTCCGTACGATTGCAGCAGCTGAAATAGAACGCGACTTTGTCCCGCGTGCAAACCCAGGTGATGGTTATCCGCACGCTTCTCGTCAGCAAGGAGGACGCTGGGAGGCCCCGCAAGATGAAAGACTTCGCTGGCAGCGTGATGACCGGAAGAAGACGTGTCCAAGACGGCGGTGGCCCAGCGAAGACAACGAGCCCTTGGAGTCTTCCCAGCCTGCCAAGCTGGATTCGGCGGCAATAGCGAAATCGGGATAGAACTGTTATAAAACTGGGGGAAAAAAAATAATAATAACAAAAACATGTTCATTTATTATCTACTACAATAAATATTTATTTCCGAAGAAAATCACTTGTGATATTTCTTCTTGGTTGGTTCACTGCTTTATTTACACACCTGTGTTAAAATCCTATGGTTTACAATGTTTTTAAAAATAAAACTCATAATTAAGGCTATGGGGTTGTCACAGAAGCCGCGGTCATCACGTGAGTTGTGAATTTCAGGTCCGCTATAACCTGGACACGACTGCATAAATATTCAATCAAGCGCTCTCGAAGTTGGACTATCAGTAAAGAGGAGCCCTGGCAACCACGAGCAATTGGTCTGTGCAGATACACGCAGACACAGAGATACTACCACGTTACAGACACGGAGATACACAGCGATACAGAAGCACAGATACCACACTCTATAGCTCGCCACACTTTACAGCTCACCACACTCCACAGCTCACCACACTCCACAGCTCACCACACTCCAAAGTTCACAACAACTTACCACACTCAGCTCACCACACTCCACAGCTCACAACACTCCACAACTCACCACACTCCACAGCTCACCACTCTTAGCTCACCACACTCCACAGCTCACCACACAACTCACCACACTTCACAGCTCACCACACAACTCACCACACTTCACAACTCAACACTCCACAGCTCACCACACCCCACCGCTCACCACACAACTCACCACACTCAACACACCACACTCCACAGCTCACCACACTCCACAGCTCCCCAGACTCCAAAGCTCACCACACTCAACTCACCACACTCCCCACGCTATCGCTATGAGCCCCACATGCCGCTCACCTCACCTCACCGCTCACCTCACCGCCCACCTCACCTCACCGCTCACCTCACCGCCCACCTCACCTCACCGCTCACCTCACCGCTGACCTCACCTCACCGCTCACCTCACCGCTCACCTCACCTCACCTCACCGCTCACCTCACCGCTCACCTCACCGCTCACCGCTCACCTCACCACTCACCTCACCTCACCTCACCGCTCACCTCACCGCTCACCTCACCTCACCGCTCACCTCACCGCTCACCTCACCTCACCGCTCACCTCACCGCCCACCTCACCTCACCGCTCACCTCACCGCCCACCTCACCTCACCGCTCACCTCACCGTCCACCTCACCTCACCGCTCACCTCACCGCCCACCTCACCGCTCACCTCACCGCCCACCTCACCTCACCGCTCACCTCACCGCCCATCTCACCTCACCGCTCACCTCACCGCCCACCTCACCTCACCGCTCACCTCACCGCCCACCTCACCTCACCGCTCACCTCACCGCCCACCTCACCTCACCGCTCACCTCAACGCTCACCTCACCGCTCACCGCTGACCTCACCGCTCACCTCTCCGCTCACCTTACCGCTCACCTCACCGCTCACCGCTCACCTCACCGCTCACCTCACCGCTCACAGACACCTCACCACTCACCTCACCTCAACGCTCACCTCACCTCACCGCTCACCTCACCTCACCTCACCCCTCACCTCACCTCACCGCTCACCTCACCGCCCACCTCACCTCACCGCTCACCTCACCGCCCACCTCACCTCACCGCACCTCACCGCTCACCTCACCGCCCACCTAACCTCACCGCTCACCTCACCGCCCACCTCACCTCACCGCTCACCTCACCGCCCACCTCACCTCACCGCTCACCTCACCGCCCACCTCACCTCACTGCTCACCTCACCGCCCACCTCACCTCACCGCTCACCTCACCGCCCACCTCACCTCACCGCTCACGTCACCGCCCACCTCACCTCACCGCTCACCTCACCGCCCACCTCACCTCACCGCTCACCTCACCGCCCACCTCACCTCACCGCTCACCTCACCGCCCACCTCACCTCACCGCACCGCTCACCTCACCGCCCACCTCACCTCACCTATATATAAACAATAATATATTTCTATATATTTTATTATTTTATAAAGTCACGTTGAAGGGAAACAATAAAATATATAATATATAAACAATAATATATTTTATTATTTTATAAAGTCACGTTGAAGGGAAACAATAAAATATATAATATATAAACAACAATATATTTTTCGATTTAACGCTTTCGTGACTGCAATGATTCATCTTCTTTGGTTCTTTCGGTAAAGTCACGTAGAATGAGAATACAATAATAAATTGCTAAAGTTGAGGGTAAGAATCCACCCATTTTTTCGCCATATAGCATTGTGATATATAACGACTTATTGTTGGTAGCTTAGCTGATTGGAGAATATAGAGTTTATTGATAACATTAAGGTAATTTATATTTTAGTTTTTATTGGTTCACTATATAGTACTGTGAATAGCTCAGATGTGTAGGCCTTGACTTCAACATAGTCATTTCTGTGACCAGTCACTAGCTAATCACTCAGTTATTTCAATGCTAAATTCGCCTAGTTATTTCAATGCTAAATTCTCCTGTTTGATTTGTACTAAGTGCCTCGGTGAATGTGTATGGTCTGACTTTAACGTAGCTATTTCTGTGAGCAGTTACAAGCTAATCACTCAGCTATTTCAATGCTAAATTCTATGCTAATTCCATTGTCAAGGGGTGCCTCTGCGGATGTGTATGCTTTAACTTAGCTATTTCAATTGCTAAATTCTATGCTAATTCCATTGTCAAGGGGTGCCTCTGCAGATGTGTATGCTTTAACTTTTAACATAACTATTTCTGTGACCAGTCACAAGCTAATCATTCAGCCATTTCAATGCTAAATTATATGCTAATTCCTTTGTCAAGGCGCTTTGTTCCTCTCACACAGCTTAAAAGCCGTAATCTGAACGTGGCTCTTTCACTCCAGCGCTGTCCTACCAGACAGTCTCGTCCCTTCACCTGATGAAGGCCGCTTGTGTTGTGGCCGAAACGTCGTGAAAATATTATTGTGCTATTTTATTTTATCAATTTATTATTTTATTCTCATTCTACGTGACTTTATCGAAAGAACCAAAGAAGAACAATATATTTATATATATTTTATTATTTTCTTGTTTCCCTTCAACGTGACTTTACCGAAAGAGCTAAGAATATTTATTATACTCTTTGGTTCTTTCGGTAAAGTCACGTAGGTAGAAAAATAATAGATCACGACGTTTCGATCGCAACACAAGCAATCGTCATCAGGTGGGACAACCACAGCAAGACCACCTGATGACGATTGCTTGTGTTGCGATCGAAACTTCGTGATCTATTGTTTTTCTACCTACGTGACTTTTACCGAAAGAACCAAAGAAAATGGATTCCTGCAGTCACGAAAGCTTCAAATCAAGATTGAAACAAATATTGTTTGACTGGGTATTGCATTGTACATTCCTGCATCATACATTATACATCACACATTCTTGAAGATATGCCATGCGTATAAATTTTGGGTTGGATTGGAAATTGAGCTGTGTACATATCTGTCCATTCCATCCCTGGATTCCTCCCCTATCCATAAATGGTTCTGCATTCACGTGAGCCTATTGTTACAGTTGTCATTGTGAAGCTGACGGTGATTCTGATCACAGTTCTGTAGTATAAATATACACAGGTCTGTGCGTAACTCCGTACGATTGCAGCAGCTGAAATAGAACGCGACTTTGTCCCGCGTGCAAACCCAGGTGATGGTTATCCGCACGCTTCTCGTCAGCAAGGAGGACGCTGGGAGGCCCCGCAAGATGAAAGACTTCGCTGGCAGCGTGATGACCGGAAGAAGACGTGTCCAAGACGGCGGTGGCCCAGCGAAGACAACGAGCCCTTGGAGTCTTCCCAGCCTGCCAAGCTGGATTCGGCGGCAATAGCGAAATCGGGATAGAACTGTTATAAAACTGGGGGAAAAAAAATAATAATAACAAAAACATGTTCATTTATTATCTACTACAATAAATATTTATTTCCGAAGAAAATCACTTGTGATATTTCTTCTTGGTTGGTTCACTGCTTTATTTACACACCTGTGTTAAAATCCTATGGTTTACAATGTTTTTAAAAATAAAACTCATAATTAAGGCTATGGGGTTGTCACAGAAGCCGCGGTCATCACGTGAGTTGTGAATTTCAGGTCCGCTATAACCTGGACACGACTGCATAAATATTCAATCAAGCGCTCTCGAAGTTGGACTATCAGTAAAGAGGAGCCCTGGCAACCACGAGCAATTGGTCTGTGCAGATACACGCAGACACAGAGATACTACCACGTTACAGACACGGAGATACACAGCGATACAGAAGCACAGATACCACACTCTATAGCTCGCCACACTTTACAGCTCACCACACTCCACAGCTCACCACACTCCACAGCTCACCACACTCCAAAGTTCACAACAACTTACCACACTCAGCTCACCACACTCCACAGCTCACAACACTCCACAACTCACCACACTCCACAGCTCACCACTCTTAGCTCACCACACTCCACAGCTCACCACACAACTCACCACACTTCACAGCTCACCACACAACTCACCACACTTCACAACTCAACACTCCACAGCTCACCACACCCCACCGCTCACCACACAACTCACCACACTCAACACACCACACTCCACAGCTCACCACACTCCACAGCTCCCCAGACTCCAAAGCTCACCACACTCAACTCACCACACTCTCCACGCTATCGCTATGAGCCCCACATGCCGCTCACCTCACCTCACCGCTCACCTCACCGCCCACCTCACCTCACCGCTCACCTCACCGCCCACCTCACCTCACCGCTCACCTCACCGCTGACCTCACCTCACCGCTCACCTCACCGCTCACCTCACCTCACCGCTCACCTCACCGCTCACCTCACCGCTCACCGCTCACCTCACCACTCACCTCACCTCACCTCACCGCTCACCTCACCTCACCGCTCACCTCACCGCTCACCTCACCTCACCGCTCACCTCACCGCCCACCTCACCTCACCGCTCACCTCACCGCCCACCTCACCTCACCGCTCACCTCACCGTCCACCTCACCTCACCGCTCACCTCACCGCCCACCTCACCGCTCGCCTCACCGCCCACCTCACCTCACCGCTCGCCTCACCGCCCACCTCACCTCACCGCTCGCCTCACCGCCCACCTCACCTCACCGCTCACCTCACCGCCCACCTCACCTCACCGCTCACCTCTCCTCACCGCTCACCTCACCGCTCACCTCACCTCACCGCCCACCTCACCGCTCACCTCACCTCACCGCTCACCTCACCGCTCACCTCACCTCACCGCTCACCTCACCGCTCACCGCTCACCTCACCGCTCACCGCTCACCTCACCGCTCACCTCACCGCTCACCTCACCTCACCGCTCACCTCACCGCTCACCTCACCTCACCGCTCACCTCACCGCTCACCGCTCACCTCACCGCCCACCTCACCTCACCGCTCACCTCACCGCCCACCTCACCTCACCGCTCACCTCACCGCCCACCTCACCTCACCGCTCACCTCACCGCCCACCTCACCTCACCGCTCACCTCACCGCCCACCTCACCTCACCGCTCACCTCACCGCCCACCTCACCTCACCGCTCACCTCACCGCCCACCTCACCTCACCGCTCACCTCACCGCCCACCTCACCTCACCGCTCACCTCACCGCCCACCTCACCTCACCGCTCACCTCACCGCCCACCTCACCTCACCGCTCACCTCACCGCCCACCTCACCTCACCGCTCACCTCACCGCCCACCTCACCTCACCGCTCACCTCACCGCCCACCTCACCTCACCGCTCACTTCACCGCCCACCTCACCTCACCGCTCACCTCACCGCCCACCTCACCTCACCGCTCACCTCACCGCCCACCTCACCTCACCGCTCACCTCACCGCCCACCTCACCTCACCGCTCACCTCACCGCCCACCTCACCTCACCGCTCACCTCACCGCCCACCTCACCTCACCGCTCACCTCACCGCCCACCTCACCTCACCGCTCACCTCACCGCCCACCTCACCTCACCGCTCACCTCACCGCCCACCTCACCTCACCGCTCACCTCACCGCCCACCTCACCTCACCGCTCACCTCACCGTCCACCTCACCTCACCGCTCACCTCACCGCCCACCTCACCTCACCGCTCACCTCACCGCCCACCTCACCTCACCGCTCACCTCACCGCCCACCTCACCTCACCGCTCACCTCACCGCCCACCTCACCTCACCGCTCACCTCACCGCCCACCTCACCTCACCGCTCACCTCACCGCTGACCTCACCTCACCGCTCACCTCACCGCTCACCTCACCTCACCTCACCGCTCACCTCACCGCTCACCTCACCGCTCACCGCTCACCTCACCACTCACCTCACCTCACCTCACCGCTCACCTCACCGCTCACCTCACCTCACCGCTCACCTCACCGCTCACCTCACCTCACCGCTCACCTCACCGCCCACCTCACCTCACCGCTCACCTCACCGCCCACCTCACCTCACCGCTCACCTCACCGTCCACCTCACCTCACCGCTCACCTCACCGCCCACCTCACCGCTCACCTCACCGCCCACCTCACCTCACCGCTCACCTCACCGCCCACCTCACCTCACCTCACCTCGCCTCACCGCTCACCTCGCCTCACCGCTCACCTCACCTCACCGCTCACCTCACCTCACCGCTCACCTCACCGCTCACCTCACCTCACCGCTCACCTCACCTCACCTCGCCTCACCGCTCACCTCACCGCTCACCTCACCTCACCGCTCACCTCACCTCACCTCACCTCACCTCGCCTCACCGCTCACCTCGCCTCACCGCTCACCTCACCTCACCTCACCGCTCACCTCACCTCATCGCTCACCTCACCTCACCGCTCACCTCACCTCACCGCTCACCTCACCTCACCGCTCACCTCACCCCACCTCACCGCTCACCTCATCACACCGCTCACCTCACCTCACACCTCACCGCTCAGCTCACCTCACCGCTCACCTCACCGCTCACCTCACCTCACCGCTCACCTCATCTCACCTCACCGCTCACCTCACCTCACCTCACCGCTCACCTCACCTCACCTCACCGCTCACCTCACCTCACCTCACAGCTCACCTCACCTCACCTCTCACCTCACCTCACCGCTCACCTCACCTCACCGCTCACCTCACCTCACCGCTCACCTCACCTCACCGCTCACCTCACCTCACCTCACCGCTCACCTCACCGCTCACCTCACCTCACCGCTCACCTCACCTCACCTCACCGCTCACCTCACCTCACCGCTCACCTCACCTCACCGCTCACCTCACCTCACCGCTCAGCTCACCTCACCGCTCAGCTCACCTCACCGCTCCGCTCACCTCAGCGCTCAGGTCACCTCACCGCTCAGCTCAGCTCACCGCTCAGCTCAGCTCACCGCTCAGCTCACCGCTCAGCTCACCACCCAGCTCACCACCCAGCTCACCACCCAGCTCACCACTCAGCTCACCACTCAGCTCGCGACTCAGCTCGCCACTCAGCTCACCACTCAGCTCACCACTCAGCTCACCACACTCCACAGCTCACCACTCACCTCACCGCTCACCTCACCGCCCACCTCACCTCACCGCTCACCTCACCGCCCACCTCACCTCACCGCTCACCTCACCGCCCACCTCACCTCACCGCTCACCTCACCGCCCACCTCACCTCACCGCTCACCTCACCGCCCACCTCACCTCACCGCTCACCTCACCGCCCACCTCACCTCACCGCTCACCTCACCGCCCACCTCACCTCACCGCTCACCTCACCGCCCACCTCACCTCACCGCTCACCTCACCGCCCACCTCACCTCACCGCTCACCTCACCGCCCACCTCACCGCCCACCTCACCTCACCGCTCACCTCACCGCCCACCTCACCTCACCGCTCACCTCACCGCCCACCTCACCGCTCACCTCACCTCACCGCTCACCTCACCGCTCACCTCACCTCACCGCTCACCTCACCGCTCACCTCACCTCACCGCTCACCTCACCTCACCGCTCACCTCACCGCTCACCTCACCGCTCACCTCACCGCTCACCTCACCGCTCACCTCACCGCTCACCTCACCGCTCACCGCTCACCTCACCGCTCACCTCACCGCTCACCTCACCTCACCCCTCACCTCACCTCACCCCTCACCTCACCGCTCACCTCTCGCCTCACCGCTCACTTCACCGCTCACCTCACCTCACCGCTCAACTCCCCTCACCGCTCACCTCACCGCTCACCTCACCGCTCACCTCACCGCTCACCTCACCGCTCACCTCACCGCTCACCTCTCACCTCACCTCTCACCTCACCGCTCACCTCTCACCTCACCGCTCACCTCACCGCTCACCTCTCACCTCACCGCTCACCTCACCGCTCACCTCTCACCTCACCTCACCGCTCACCTCACCGCTCACCTCACCGCTCACCTCACCGCTCACCTCACCTCAACTCATCTCACCGCTCACCTCACCTCACCTCACCGCTCACCTCACCGCTCACCTCACCTCACCGCTCACCTCACCGCTCAGCTCACCGCTCCTCACCTCACCGCTCACCTCACCTCACACCTCACCTTACCTCACCGCTCACCTCAACTCACCTCGCCTCACCGCTCACCTCACCGCTCACCTCACCTCACCGCTCACCTCACCTCACCTCGCCTCACCGCTCACCTCGCCTCACCGCTCACCTCACCTCACCTCGCCTCACCGCTCACCTCACCGCTCACCTCACCTCACCGCTCACCTCACCTCACCTCACCTCGCCTCACCGCTCACCTCACCGCTCACCTCACCTCACCGCTCACCTCACCTCACCTCACCTCGCCTCACGGCTCACCTCGCCTCACCGCTCACCTCACCTCACCTCACCGCTCACCTCACCTCATCGCTCACCTCACCTCACCGCTCACCTCACCTCACCGCTCACCTCACCTCACCGCTCACCTCACCTCATCTCACCGCTCACCTCACCTCACACCTCACCGCTCACCTCACCTCACACCTCACCGCTCACCTCACCTCACCGCTCACCTCACCGCTCACCTCACCTCACCGCTCACCTCATCTCACCTCACCGCTCACCTCACCTCACCTCACCGCTCACCTCACCTCACCTCACCGCTCACCTCACCTCACAGCTCACCTCACCTCACCTCTCACCTCACCTCACCGCTCACCTCACCTCACCGCTCACCTCACCTCACCGCTCACCTCACCTCACCGCTCACCTCACCTCACCTCACCGCTCACCTCACCTCACCGCTCACCTCACCTCACCTCACCGCTCACCTCACCTCACCGCTCACCTCACCTCACCTCACCGCTCACCTCACCTCACCGCTCACCTCACCTCACCTCACCGCTCACCTCACCTCACCTCACCGCTCACCTCACCTCACCTCACCGCTCACCTCACCTCACCTCACCGCTCACCTCACCTCACCGCACCGCTCACCTCACCGCTCACCTCACCTCACCTCACCGCTCACCTCACCTCACCGCTCACCTCACCTCACCGCTCACCTCACCTCACCGCTCACCTCACCGCTCACCTCACCTCACCGCTCAGCTCACCTCACCGCTCAGCTCACCTCACCGCTCAGCTCAGCTCACCGCTCAGCTCAGCTCACCGCTCAGCTCACCACCCAGCTCACCACCCAGCTCACTACCCAGCTCACCACTCAGCTCACCACTCAGCTCGCCACTCAGCTCGCCACTCAGCTCACCACTCAGCTCACCACACTCCACAGCTCATCACTCAGCTCACCACACTCCACAGCTCACCACACTCCACAACTCACCACACAGCTCACCACTCAGCTCACCACTCAGCTCACCACTCAGCTCACCACACTCAGCTCACCACTCAGCTCACCACACTCCACAGCTCACCACACTAAGCTCACCACACTTCACAGCTCACCACTCAGCTCACCACACTCCACAGCTCACCACAGCGCACCACACTAAGCTCACCACACTCCACAGCTCACCACTTTCCACAACTCACCACTCAGCTCACCACACTCCACTGCTCACCACACTCCACTGCTCACCACACTCCACAGCTCACCACAGCGCACCACACTAAGCTCACCACACTCCACAGCTCACCACTTTCCACAACTCACCACTCAGCTCACCACACTCCACTGCTCACCACACTCCACTGCTCACCACACTCCACAGCTCACCACACTCTACACAGCTCCCAACACAACTCATCACATCAGCTCACCACATTCCAAAGCTCACAACACAACTCACCACACTCAGCTCACCACATTCCACAGCTCACCACATTCCACTGCTCACCACACTCCACAGCTCACCACGCTCAGCAGGTTTAAGCCTGGATACTACTGGCATCATAGACTCAACACAATGCATGACTGCACGGTTAAATAGGCGAGCGGGGACCACTACTTTCGCACCTAATGCCATCCTGATCATGGCCATCATCACCATTGGGTAGACTAATGTCTTTCAGTGTTCTTAACACAATTTATAAACGTGCGTTTAGAGAATTTAGCTGCTACACATGTCCACGTGATCGGCCACTTTCTTGAACTTTCATTCGTGATAGTCAGGTCGCTTCTGAAAAATACCTTTATAGCTCAGTTTGTTTCAATTACCTTTTATTGTTCACTTAATGCTTTCGTGACTGCAGGAATTCATATTCTTTGGGTCTTTCGGTAAAGTCACGGAGATAGGTTAAAAGAAAATAACAACAAATAACAACTACCACGTTTCGATCGCAACACAAGCGTTCGTCATCACGCTTGTGTTGCGATCGAAACGTCGTAGTTTTAATAATGTAAATTTTTGGTTATTTCCTTTGAACCTATCAACGTGACTTTCCCGAAAGACCCAAAGAATATCACCTTTAATTATTTTCACAACTTTATATCATCAAATATCAGAAGCAAAGCAGGCTTGAGCCTCGACCCTGGATCAGTGAGTGGTTTGCGCAGCCGATTGTTGATGTGTAAAGCTGCGTGGCCCTACCCGTTCACGCTGGCGGGACGTGTTGAAGAAGTCTCCTCCACACTGTACCCCAGCAGACATGACCTGCCCGTTCACTCAGTGGCGTTTACCATTCAAACTTTTGGGGCTGACAGAGGCGGGGTGAGGATCAACTGCCGCGCCGCTAGATCGAACTGGCAACCACCGCATTTGCCAGTCGAATGCGGGAACGAACAACACCACGGCAACATCATTCCAATGTGTGTGCGGAATTCCATCTTTATTGAGAAAGTATCAATTCTCTTTGTGAATGCGTATTAACGTTGTTCACTTGGGACCATTGTTGCGTGTTCAGTCTCCATTCACGGTCGTTGGTGACAAAGAGAACGAAAACGGAAGGGGTGCACACACAATACTAGGATGATCTTGATTTTAAAAAATATGTAAATCAATGGGCCATTACTCTCTGGTTCTTTCGGTACAGTCGCGTAGGTAGAAACAAAATAATAATAATAGATCACGACGTTTCGATCGAAACACAAGCAGCCGTTCTCAGGCGGAAAAAAACAGCGAGAGAGCTGTTACAACAAGGTGATAAAGGTTATAACCTTGTTGTAACAGCGAGAGAGCTGTTAGAACAAGGTGATAAAGGTTATAACCTTGTTGTAACAGCGAGAGAGCTGTTAGAACAAGGTGATAAAGGTTATAACCTTGTTGTAACAGCGAGAGAGCTGTTACAACCTTGTTTTAAGAGCTGTTACAACAAGGTTGAAACAGTGGAACTGCTCGTTCAGCAGTTCAACTGCTGGATTATTTTTTCCTCCTAAGGATGACCGCTTGTGTTGCGATCGAAACGTTGTGATCTATTATTTTTATAATAATAGATCACAGACACTCGCCAGTGGAGTGGACAACCTCCCGTTGCCATGGCTACGGGGCGGCCCGTTGGGTTCCAACCGTGGACTGTCGTTACGAACCAGTGGGCCACGTGACCACCCCACGTGGTTGAACACGTGGGCCACAGTCGAGTCTTACGAGGAGCAGTGCAGCCGCTCTCTGCTGTTGTGATCGCGATCGAACGGCAAAGATGGATGTGTCCAGATGCAACCCGTACCAAGTGATGCTCACGATGGCGTCTTTAGTCGGATTTGTCACTTGGCAAGGGGTGATGGAGCCGGCCACCTGGCTGCCACCCTCCATACTAAAGGTGAGCGATCACCTGGGGGTAAATTCCCTGATTGGATATCTCGATAACCTGGGTGGCAATGCTGCTAGTCTTGGAAATCCCGATGATCTTGGTGGCAATGCTGCTCTTCTTGGAAATCCCGATGATCTCGGTGGCAATGCTGCTCTTCTTGGAAATCCCGATGATCTTGGTGGCAGTGCTGCTCTTCTTGGAAATCCCGATGATCTTGGTGGCAGTGCTGCTCCTCTTGGAAATCCCGATGATCTTGGTGGCAATGCCCCCATGGCATATGCCGACTTTGCTTCGACCGATTTTCCGAGCCAATCGATACCGGACAGCAACGAGAGAGAAGACGTCCCCGCCGAGCAGAGGCCGTGCGACATTCAACCACCGCCGGAGCCGCGAGAGCAGCACCGACATAGCCTCTTGTCGACCGTCATCTCCGCAATCAGCACGGGATTCAGTGCAGTGCAAGTGATCGCGTGGATTTGGGCACGCAAGGTACGTTCATCGCACCGCCGCACTACAACAGTCAAATAACACTTTAGCGTGGGGGTAGCGGTCAACTTTAAAATAAGTTAATATCAAATTTGTATACAGTAGATCGATCCCGGAGGGCATTTTGGTCGATTTGAGGCCGCCTCCCCCGCTACTCCCCTGCGCCCCCGCTACCCCCCACTACCCCCTCCGCTACCCCCCCACTACCCCTCACTACCCCCCCACTATCCCCACCGCTACCCCCCTCCGCTACCCCTCTCCGCTACCCCCCTCCGCTACCTCCCCTGCACACTCCCCCTCTACAACCACCACCACCCGAACCAACCCAACCCCGTTTTGGAGGCAGGTACGGGGGACCTGAACAGCGTCAGAATCTCTCTTGAGACTGGAGCAGTCCGATAAGCTATGAGGCTGTTTTAGTCTTTCACAGACGTCCAGTATGGGCGGGTCAGCAAGTTGTAGCGGCAAACAGAGCCGCGGGGCCTGCAGGAGAATGTGCGAGGCCTATAACAGGTCTCTATTCGGATGTTGCTGGCACGGCATCGGACAGGCGCATTAGCTAGTGAGCAGATGAGGCGACGTGACACATCGTGACTTAGTCGTTGTGTCCCTCTGGCCGCGGAGGGTGATGTGGGTGCGGACTGGGATGGTGGGGAGTTTTGGCCATACTTCACCTGGCTAGTCATTAGATCCGGTTCAGGGAGAGGGACGGACAGAGCGCATGCCCGGAGCTCCGTTTGTTTAAAATCATGGCCAGACGCGCAGCACGGCGTGATTCAGAAGTGTGCAGGGAAAGTTCGTTGTAAAGTGTTGCTCAGAGCAGTGTTGTGTAATTATTCAAGAAACACCTCTTACGTTTTATAATACGAGCAAATTAGGAATCAACGAGCTAGTATAAATAATGTTCGTACCTGTACGTCGAGTAATGTTTCTGAACTCCATTTGGAAATACGGAGCGTGAAGAGTTTTTTTTTGCATGCCAGAGATTCCACATCGTTAACGGGAGTGCGTGTGTGTGCCTCTTATTGTGCATCTTGGCTGTTGCTCTGAGGACAGAAGCCGCGTGATGGCGGCCTGAGCCCACAATTGGTGCGGAAGGCGTTTGTCTACAATTCCAAGGCCCGCTATTTCCAAAGGAGGAACCCGCGTGGGGTGAGTCGCAACACTGGGGGCGCACACAGCCGACAACACAACGCTCGTTGCTCGCGATCCACCGATGAGTCCCAGTGAGAAACGATCACGGGGAAACATTATTATACTTCTTTTGTTCTTTCGGTAAAGTCACGTAGAATGAGAATAAAATAATAAATTGATAAAATAAAATAACACAAAAATATTCTCACGACGTTTCGGCCATAGCGGGAAACAGAGCCGCGGGGCCGAAACGTCGTGAGAATATTATTGTGTTATTTTATTTTATCAATTTATTATTTTATTCTCATTCTACGTGATTTTACCGAAAGAACCAAAGAAGATGAATCATTGCAGTCACGAAAGCTTTAAATCGATATTTATTATACTTTTGATTTAAAGCTTTCGTGACTGCAGTAATTCATATTCTTAGCTCTTTCGGTAAAGTCACGTTGAAGGGAAACAATAAAATAATGAAAAATATATAAATATATTATTGTTTATATATTATATATTTTATTGTTTCCCTTCAACGTGACTTTATAAAATAACAAAATATATAGAAATATATTATTGTTTATATATTATATATTTTATTGTTTTCCTTCAACGTGACTTTACCGAAAGAGCTAAGAACATGAATTACTGCAGTCACGAAAGCTTTAAATCAAAAGTATAATAAATTTCGATTTAGAGCTTTCGTGACTGCAATGATTCATCTTCTTTGGTTCTTTCGGTAAAGTCACGTAGAATGAGAATAAAATAATAAATTAATAAAATAAAATAACACAATAATATTCTCACGACGTTTCGGTCCCGCGGCTCTATTTCCCGCTATGGCCGAAACGTCGTGAGAATATTATTGTGTTATTTTATTTTATCAATTTATTATTTTATTCTCATTCTACGTGACTTACCGAAAGAACAAAAGAAGTATAATAAATGTTTCCCCGTGAATATATATAATATATTATTGTAATATATTATTGTTTAATATATAAACAATAATATATATTTATATATATTTTATTATTTTATAAAGTCACGTTGAAGGGAAACAATAAAATATGTAATATATAAACAATAATATATATATACTTATATATATTTTATTATTTTATTGTTTCCCTTCAACGTGACTTTACCGAAAGAGCTAAGAATATTTATTATACTCTTCGGTTCTTTCGGTAAAGTCACGTAGGTAGAAAAATAATAGATCACGACGTTTCGATCGCAACACAAGCAATCGTCATCAGGTGGGACAACCACAGCAAGACCACCTGATGACGATTGCTTGTGTTGCGATCGAAACTTCGTGATCTATTGTTTTTCTACCTACGTGACTTTTACCGAAAGAACCAAAGAAAATGGATTCCTGCAGTCACGAACGCTTCAAATCAAGATTGAAACAAATATTGTTTGACTGGGTATTGCATTGTACATTCCTGCATCACACATTATACATCACACATTCTTGAAGATACAAGTTCGATTATCGTGATCTGAAACTGAAAAATGCTAATCAGATGCCATGCGTATAAATTTTGGGTTGGATTGGAAATTGAGCTGTGTACATATCTGTCCATTCCATCCCTGGATTCCTCCCCTATCCATAAATGGTTCTGCATTCACGTGAGCCTATTGTTACAGTTGTCATTGTGAAGCTGACGGTTATTCTGATCACAGTTCTGTAGTAGAAATATACACAGGTCTGTGCGTAACTCCGAACGATTGCAGCAGCTGAAATAGAACGCGACTTTGTCCCGCGTGCAAACGCAGGTGATGGTTATCCGCACGCTTCTCGTCAGCAAGGAGGACGCTGGGAGGCCCCGCAAGATGAAAGACTTCGCTGGCAGCGTGATGACCGGAAGAAGACGTGTCCAAGACGGCGGTGGCCCAGCGAAGACAACGAGCCCTTGGAGTCTTCCCAGCCTGCCAAGCTGGATTCGGCGGCAATAGCGAAATCGGGATAGAACTGTTATAAAACTGGGGGAAAAAAAATAATAATAACAAAAACATGTTCATTTATTATCTACTACAATAAATATTTATTTCCGAAGAAAATCACTTGTGATATTTCTTCATGGTTGGTTCACTGCTTTATTTACACACCTGTGTTAAAATCCTATGGTTTACAATGTTTTTAAAAATAAAACTCATAATTAAGGCTATGGGGTTGTCACAGAAGCCGCGGTCATCACGTGAGTTGTGAATTTCAGGTCCGCTATAACCTGGACACGACTGCAGAAATATTCAATCAAGCGCTCTCGAAGTTGGACTAGCAGTAAAGAGGAGCCCTGGCAACCACGAGCAATTGGTCCTGTGCAGATACACGCAGACACAGAGATACTACCACGTTACAGACACGGAGATACACAGCGATACAGAAGCACAGATACCACACTATAGCTCACCACACTCTACAGCTCACCAGACTCCACAGCTCACCACACTCCACAGCTCACCACACTCCACAGCTCACAACACAACTTACCACACTCAGCTCACCACACTCCACAGCTCACCACACTCCAAAGTTCACAACACAACTTACCACACTCCACAGCTCACCACACAACTCACCACACTTCACAGCTCACCACACAACTCACCACACTCCACAGCTCACCACACAACTCACCACACTTCACAACTCAACACTCCACAGCTCAGCACACCCCACCGCTCACCACACAACTCACCACACTCAACACACCACACTCCACAGCTCACCACGCTCCCCAGACTCCAAAGCTCACCACACTCAACTCACCACACTCCCCACGCTATCGCTATGAGCCCCACATGCCGCTCACCACACTCATGGTATGAGTAAATTAAGTGAAGTTATTTCCTTTAGCTCATCGTCTGCTTGCAGCCCTAAGCCAGTGGTGGAAGTTCCACATTCCTGTGGCGGAGCCAAAGGCAGTACTTATTTCAGCTTTCCTGAGGGGATAATGGGCTAAGTTAACCACCATCCATGGACGTTAACTAGTAATCTTCCGATTAGCTAAACTGGCACTGGATTAGATTAGATGGGATCCCGGGGTTGGTAATATGCACCACGGAGGTGAGATTTAACTCTCGCACCTGGCATACAGGATCCCGACCCTGACGCCTGCTGGATGTTTGGAGTTTGCATGCCTCTCTCCCTGTGGTCGTGTGGATTTTTATCCTGGTCCCTCCGGTTTTCCCCCTCCACAATTAGAAACACTTCATTTGAGCTATTTTGTGATAGCTGGTCACATCTGAAAACAAATGGCTATATTGCTCAGTTGGCCTTACCTGGTAAAATAAATAGTAGTTCATAGCTTTGGGAGGCCCTCTCTGGCAATTTCAATATCTTGTCTTTATTGTTTTACTACCACCAATGGTCATTACCAACACTGTTGTTATTTACCTTGGATATGTAATTTCTCTTTAACACGTAGGCTTTCGCGACCAATATTATTCATAATAAAGGTTTTTGGGTTAGATCGCGTTTATTTATAAATGTGTCGTAACCCTCCACCACCCGACACGGCCAATCAGCAAAAAAAGTGTCACGTTGACAAAAGACAAATAATTCACTACTTTAGCCCACCGGTGTGTTGAAGAGTGAATCGACATTTACAGTTTGAGTACGACGTTTCGCTGGTAAATACATCCAGCATCATCGGGCAATTCGCCAGAATGGTAAAGCCCTCGCTTGCTCCCGGTTTTATATAGAACAGCAGGGTGACATCATCACTTAACTCATATCAGGTGCAGTGATTAGAGGCGGAGGGGGGTATTGTAATTATAATCGATTAGTAATCAGTCATTGGTTATGATTAGTAATGAGTTGTAGATTAGTAATTCTTTAATCAAAATGTAATGTGTATTATTTAATAATACGCTTCCAGGCCGCACTAAACCTTTAGCTGTCAAAGCGATTAAAGTTATTCTTGTTCCTCTCAATTTCAATGGATTCTCTAATTAGTCTTTGCCAGTAATAATTAGTTTTACACACCACTGCAACATTGTCAAAATCAATTGAGTGTCCTTGTTGACAAGCATGTTCTGCCACTGCCGGCAGTTGTGTTTGAGATAATTTAATATTTCTCTGATGTTCTTTTAGTCTTACACTGATGTTACGTCCCGTCTGCCCAATGTAGCAGCTGCCACATAAACAATTAATCCGATAGACACCTTATGTTGATAATTTAGGTAATGCACCTTTAGTGCAAGATACTAGTTTTTGAATTTTGTGTACTGTACCAAATCTTACTGTAATGTTTTGCTTTTGCAAAACAAGGGCTAATTTGTCAGTTACTCCTGAGATGTATGGAATTTTTATTGTTTTAACAATCTGGTCGCTTTCAGCAGTATTGCTTTGCGATCGTGATTTGGCATTCAGTGCTCTGTTAATTTGAGCATTATTGTAGCCATTCTGTCGTAGTGCGTCTTTAACATGCTTAATCTCTCTCACTAGACTCTCACCATCTGACACTGTTTTAGCCCGATGTATGAGCGTCTTGATAAGAGAGGATTTCTGAGCTGGATGATGATGTGATTCTGCATTCAGATAGGCATCAGTGTGCGTTTGCTTTCTGTAAACGCTGCGTGTTATTTTACCGTTTAAGCCATGTCCAAGCAAAATATCTAGGAATGGGAGTGTGTTATTCACCTCCATTTCCATGGTGAAATGGATAGCCGGGTTTTGTGCATTGAGATTATTTAGAAAATCATTAAGTGTATCTTTACCATGTGGCCAGACAACCAAAGTGTCATCCACATATCTAAACCAAAAGGATGGTTTTAATGTGCTCGAGGCAAGTGCTCTTATTTCAAAGTTTTCCATGTACAAATTTGCTATAGCAGGGGATAAAGGAGAACCCATTGCTGCTCCTTCCTTTTGTTTAAAGAAATCCCCTCTCCATAAGAAGTGTTATTTAAACAATGGCCAGCAAGTTTCGGAATATCTTTTGGTAAACCGGTATTCTTTACTAGTGTATCAAGTAATATAAAACCTTGTATATGTTTGGTCATTTTTGTTATCCAGTGCAGGATGAGGGCCTCACCGTGCCACGTGAGCTGCTGGGATTAGCTGCCCATACTTCAACGCACTAGTAGTCAACGTGGGTTAGTCGAGCCGAGAAGTAAAGAGCGATGTCATGAATTTCACTACACTGCCCTCTGCTTCCCCTACACGTAAGCCACTTACAAGAAACTGACATGCACATGGCCACCCATCCAGGCACTATCCAGGTTCAACCCCACTCAGCATTGATGAGATCTGTGCATTTTGGGCCATTTTATCAAAGGCTATACAGTAATGCATTAGAAGAGCTAAATGAAATGTTTTGGCCAATCCCTCATATAATGTCATACGGCATATTTACCTGTATATTATAGATGCTACTGTATTGCAATATATTTACCTGCACATTTTAGGCACAATTGTACAACACACGATTATGCCAAAAAAATATATATCAGTTTGAAAATGTGGAAAACTATATTGTCTTGTTTGTATAGGTCTGGCAGCACTGAAGAAATAATATAACAAAAAATCTAAACAGCGTGCATTTCAGGTGAACGGGACACATCTCCGGTTACCGCCGGTGTCAGGGAAAATCTGAAACCACCAGGACCCATTCACATCTGTAAACTAAGAGCATAGGGCATATGACCGTGCATGTATTCAATGTATTATAAGAAAAGCAGGGCTTTTCACAGACGAGCATTTCAGGCTTTAACCTGAACCAAAATAATCCCATTTCAGTGTGTCTGGCGAGACGACACTGTGCAGTTTGACATAACTCGCAAATGTCTTTATGCAGTGCCGTGGCTCATAGTGGTTTTTTTTCTTTAAATGCGTTTTCTAAAAGTAAATATAAAGGGCATTTTTGTATTTTAAGACTGACCTTTCATGAATAAAACTTCCATCGATAACAATGTACATGTATTCTAACAATTGCCAAACAATTTGTACCCTAAAACCGTACAAACATATTACATATGTGGGATATTAAACGGACAGTCGAAATTGTAATTGAGCAATAATACGTATTGTATTCATCCTGTGAAGCCTGGACTGAGCTCGACTGGTTTTTTTAATGACGGTTCGATTCCCAGCCTTGGCAAACCAGTGGTGTTCGATAACTGTGCAACCCCGATCCTCACCAACCTTCACCGACCTGTACCGACCAACAAGATAAAGTATCGTCAAAAAAACCTCCACGGTCTACATGGCGTGGAGACGAAGCCTCCATCCAGGAGTGTAAGTACAGGGGGTCTGAACGATAAGCGTCATGTCGAACATGCCAAACGTTGACGCGCGTGTGGTCGTGGCAAGACAGGGCACGTGAGGCGTCTTGGGACACACGCCCAGTTGCCAAGTAAAATCTGCCACACACACACAGAACACTCCCTCAGATGGAGCTGTCCAGGCTAAGCTCCGGAAAAAAATATCCACCCCCTGTCAGAGGTAGGGGGCAGTTGTCTGGGGATTTGGGGGGGGTCCCAGGAAAATGTCATGAAAGATTAAGCCCTGGAAATGTCCATATAAAACCCAATGTACATGTACGGTTACGTTTTGCTAATCCACTGCTGGATGGTCTCCTCTCCACGCCGTGCGGGTCGTGGTAGGGGGGGGGGGTGTATTTGACCATACTTCACCACACTCTTTGGTTATATTCCGTAAAGTCACGTAGGTAAAAAATAAAACAACAAAAATCACGACGTTTCGGCCACAACACAAGTGGCCTTCATCAGGCGAAGGGACCGTACTGTCCACGTTAGTAAGTGCAGACTTGATGTTGTTTGTTATCAGCTACGTCCGGACGGGACTGGAACTCAGGTAGTCCACAAGGCAGTGGTCCACTCACGGCTGCATCACCACTCCCCCCCAGGCACGTGGCAAGAACACAGAAATAACAATAGTAACAGTGATGATGGCCATGCCTCGGTTGGCATTAGATGCGAATGAAGTTCAACATTCATACGTAGGGCTGTCCCGTGCTGTCAAACCATACAGTAGTCCCCGCTCGCCCATTTAACCGTGCAGTCATGCATGGCGATGCATCTATGATGCCAGTTGCATCCAGTCTCAAACCTGCTGAGCTTCCGAGATCATGTTTACGCACCGCACCAGGTACTCATTTGAGGCCGTGAGCGGTAATCGAACTCTGGGTTCGTGGCGCAGCGTAGCGCTAACCGCTGCACCACCGCTCCTCGCACAGCACGCGCCCCGCAAGTCACCAAGAGTCGTCGAGAGGGTGACGATGACGACAGTGGCGGCGTCTTCGTCGCCTCGCCTCGTCACCCACCACCACCATCATCATCAGAGTTACACATCTGGGAAACGTTTTACTCACCAAGGGATTCAGACCGCTCGATCACCATCCTCCTCCTGTTTAACACGTAGGCTTTCGCGACCAATATTATTCATAATAACGGTTTTTTGGGTTAGATCGCGTTTATTTATAAATGTGTCGTAACCCTCCACCACCCGACACGGCCAATCAGCAAAAAAAGGTGTCACGTTGACAAAAGACAAATAATTCACTACTTTAGCCCACCGGTGTGTTGAAGAGTGAATCCACATTTACAGTTTGAGTACGACGTTTCGCTGGTAAATACTTCCAGCATCATCGGGCAATTCGCCAGAATGGTAAAGCCCTCGCTTGCTCCCGGTTTTATATAGAGCAGCAGGGTGACGTCATCACTTAACTCATATCAGGTGCAGAGATTAGAGGCGGAGGGGGGTATTGTAATTATATAATCGATTAGTAATCAGTCATTGGTTATGATTTGTAATGAGTTGTAGATTAGTAATTCTTTAAATCAAAATGTAATGTGTATTATTTAATAATACGCTTCCAGGCCGCACTAAGCCGGTAGCTGTCAGAGCGATTAAAGTTGTTCTTGTTCCTCTCAATTTCAATGGATTCTCTAATTAGTCTTTGCCAGTAATAATTAGTTTTACACACCACTGCAACATTGTCAAAATCAATTGAGTGTCCTTGTTGACAAGCATATTCTGCCACTGCCGAGAGTTGTGTTTGAGATAATTTAATATTTCTCTGATGTTCTTTTAGTCTTACACTGATGTTACGTCCCGTCTGCCCAATGTAGCAGCTGCCACATGAACAATTAATCCGATATACACCTTCTGTTGATAGTTTAGGTAATGCGTCTTTAGTGCAAGATACTAGTTTTTGAATTTTGTGTACTGTACCAAATCTTACTGTAATGTTTTGCTTTTGCAAAACGCGGGCTAATTTGTCAGTTATTCCTGAGATATATAGAATTTTTATTGTTTTAACAATCTGGTCGCTTTCAGCAGTATTGCTTTGCGATCGTGATTTGGCATTCAGTGCTCTGTTAATTTGAGCATTATTGTAGCCATTCTGTCGTAGTGCGTCTTTAACGTGTTTAATCTCTCTCACTAGACTCTCACCATCTGACACTCAGTGAGTGTCAAACGTCGTACTCAAACTGTAAATGTGGATTCACTCTTCAACACACCGGTGGGCTAAAGTAGTGAATTATTTGTCTTTTGTCAACGTGACACTTTTTTGCTGATTGGCCGTGTCGGGTGGTGGAGGGTTACGACACATTTATAAATAAACGCGATCTAACCCAAAAACCGTTATTATGAACATCCTCCTGCTGCTGCTGCTGTCAAAGACGACTCTTTCGATCGCGATAACGCTGCCTATGATTTCCTTCGATTGATCGATGACGACGTCAACGACGATAATAACAATAATAGTTAATTAAAAACAGCAAGAAGTGAACTTTTTGAGTCTCCGGCTGAGAGTGAGTGGAGGCAGCGGGCGCGTTGTTTGGCTGAGCGCGACAGCGCGGGTTGCCGTGGCGACGAGACGCAGGGCACCCTCCTCCCCTCTCCGCCCTTACAGGGGGCCTCGAGCAGCCCCACCACCACTCAGCTCACCACACAGCTCACCACTCAGCTCACCACTCAGCTCACCACTCAGCTCACCACACTCCACAGCTCACCACTCAGCTCACCACACAGCTCACCACACCGCTCACCACTCAGCTCACCACTCAGCTCACCACTCAGCTCACCACTCCACAGCTCACCACTCAGCTCACCACTCAGCTCACCGCTCAGCTCACCACAGCTCACCACACAGGTCGCCACTCAGCTCACCACTCAGCTCACCACTCAGCTCACCACTCAGCTCACCACTCAGCTCATCACTCAGCTCACCACACTCCACAGCTCACCACTCAGCTCACCACACTCCACAGCTCACCACTCAGTCCACCACACTCCACAGCTCACCACTCAGCCCACCACACTCCACAGCTCACCACACTAAGCTCACCACACTTCACAGCTCACCACTCAGCTCACCACACTCCACAGCTCACCACAGCTCACCACACTAAGCTCACCACACTCCACAGCTCACCACTTTCCACAACTCACCACTCAGCTCACCACACTCCACTGCTCACCACACTCCACTGCTCACCACACTCCACAGCTCACCACACTCTACACAGCTCCCAACACAACTCATCACATCAGCTCACCACATTCCAAAGCTCACAACACAACTCACCACACTCAGCTCACCACATTCCACAGCTCACCACATTCCACTGCTCACCACACTCCACAGCTCACCACGCTCAGCAGGTTTAAGCCTGGATACTACTGGCATCATAGACTCAACACAATGCATGACTGCACGGTTAAATAGGCGAGCGGGGACCACTACTTTCGCACCTAATGCCATCCTGATCATGGCCATCATCACCATTGGGTAGACTAATGTCTTTCAGTGTTCTTAACACAATTTATAAACGTGCGTTTAGAGAATTTAGCTGCTACACATGTCCACGTGATCGGCCAATTTCTTGAACTATCATTCGTGATAGGTCGCTTCTGAAAAATACCTTTATAGCTCAGTTTGCTACAATTACCTTTTATTGTTCACTTAATGCTTTCGTGACTGCAGGAATTCATATTCTTTGGGTATTTCGGTAAAGTCACGTAGATAGGTTAAAAGAAAATAACAACAAATAACAACTACCACGTTTCGATCGCAACACAAGCGTTCGTCATCACGCTTGTGTTGCGATCGAAACGTCGTAGTTTTAATAATGTAATTTTTTGGTTATTTCCTTTGAACCTATCAACGTGACTTTCCCGAAAGACCCAAAGAATATCACCTTTAATTATTTTCACAACTTTATATCATCAAATATCAGAAGCAAAGCAGGCTTGAGCCTCGACCCTGGATCAGTGAGTGGTTTGCGCAGCCGATTGTTGATGTGTAAAGCTGCGTGGCCCTACCCGTTCACGCTGGCGGGACGTGTTGAAGAAGTCTCCTCCACACTGTACCCCAGCAGACATGACCTGCCCGTTCACTCAGTGGCGTTTACCATTCAAACTTTTGGGGCTGACAGAGGCGGGGTGAGGATCAACTGCTGCGCTGCGAGATCGAACTGGCAACCACCGCATTTGCCAGTCGAATGCGGGAACGAACAACACCACGGCAACATCATTCCAATGTGTGTGCGGAATTCCATCTTTATTTAGAAAGTATCAATTCTCTTTGTGAATGCGTATTAACGTTGTTCACTTGGCACCATTGTTGCGTGTTCAGTCTCCATTCACGGTCGTTGGTGACAAAGAGAACGAAAACGGAAGGGGTGCACACACAATACTAGGATGATCTTGATTTAAAAAAACATGTAAATCAATGGGCCATTACTCTCTGGTTCTTTCGGTACAGTCGCGTAGGTAGAAACAAAATAATAATAATAGATCACGACGTTTCGATCGCAACACAAGCGGCCGTTCTCAGGCGGAAAAAAACAGCGAGAGAGCTGTTACAACAAGGTGATAAAGGTTATAACCTTGTTGTAACAGCGAGAGAGCTGTTACAACAAGGTGATAAAGGTTATAACCTTGTTGTAACAGCGAGAGAGCTGTTACAACCTTGTTTTAAGAGCTGTTACAACAAGGTTGAAACAGTGGAACTGCTCGTTCAGCAGTTCAACTGCTGGATTATTTTTTTCCTCCTAAGGATGACCGCTTGTGTTGTGATCGAAACGTTGTGATATATTATTATTTTTATAATAATAGATCACAGACACTCGCCAGTGGAGTGGACAACCTCCCGTTGCCATGGCTACGGGGCGGCCCGTTGGGTTCCAACCGTGGACTGTCGTTACGAACCAGTGGGCCACGTGACCACCCCACGTGGTTGAACACGTGGGCCACAGTCGAGTCTTACGAGGAGGAGTGCAGCCGCTCTCTGCTGTTGTGATCGCGATCGAACGGCAAAGATGGATGTGTCCAGATGCAACCCGTACCAAGTGATGCTCACGATGGCGTCTTTAGTCGGATTTGTCACTTGGCAAGGGGTGATGGAGCCGGCCATCTGGCTGCCACCCTCCATACTAAAGGTGAGCGATCACCTGGGGGTTAATTCCCTGATTGGATATCTCGATAACCTGGGTGGCAATGCTGCTAGTCTTGGAAATCCCGATGATCTTGGTGGCAATGTTGCTCCTCTTGGAAATCCCGATGATCTTGGTGGCAGTGCTGCTCTTCTTGGAAATCCCGATGATCTTGGTGGCAATGTTGCTCCTCTTGGAAATCCCGATGATCTCGGTGGCAATGCCCCCATGGCATATGCCGACTTTGCTTCGACCGATTTTCCGAGCCAATCGATACCGGACAGCAACGAGAGAGAAGACGTCCCCGCCGAGCAGAGGCCGTGCGACATTCAACCACCGCCGGAGCCGCGAGAGCAGCACCGACATAGCCTCTTGTCGACCGTCATCTCCGCAATCAGCACGGGATTCAGTGCAGTGCAAGTGATCGCGTGGATTTGGGCACGCAAGGTACGTTCATCGCACCGCCGCACTACAACAGTCAAATAACACTTTAGCGTGGGGGTAGCGGTCAACTTTAAAATAAGTTAATATCAAATTTGTATACAGTAGATCGATCCCGGAGGGCATTTTGGTCGATTTGAGGCCGCCTCCCCCGCTACTCCCCTGCGCCCCCACTACCCCCTCTGCTACCCCCCCCACTACCCCTCACTACCCCCCCACTATCCCCACCGCTACCCCCCTCCGCTACCCCTCTCCGCTACCCCCCTCCGCTACCTCCCCTGCACACTCCCCCTCTACAACCACCACCACCCGAACCAACCCAACCCCGTTTTGGAGGCAGGTACGGGGGACCTGAACAGCGTCAGAATCTCTCTTGAGACTGGAGCAGTCCGATAAGCTATGAGGCTGTTTTAGTCTTTCACAGACGTCCAGTATGGGCGGGTCAGCAAGTTGTAGCGGCAAACAGAGCCGCGGGGCCTGCAGGAGAATGTGCGAGGCCTATAACAGGTCTCTATTCGGATGTTGCTGGCACGGCATCGGACAGGCGCATTAGCTAGTGAGCAGATGAGGCGACGTGACACATCGTGACTTAGTCGTTGTGTCCCTCTGGCCGCGGAGGGTGATGTGGGTGCGGACTGGGATGGTGGGGAGTTTTGGCCATACTTCACCTGGCTAGTCATTAGATCCGGTTCAGGGAGAGGGACGGACAGAGCGCATGCCCGGAGCTCCGTTTGTTTAAAATCATGGCCAGACGCGCAGCACGGCGTGATTCAGAAGTGTCCAGGGAAAGTTCGTTGTAAAGTGTTGCTCAGAGCAGTGTTGTGTAATTATTCAAGAAACACCTCTTACGTTTCATAATACGAGCAAATTAGGAATCAACGAGCTAGCATAAATAATGTTCGTACCTGTACGTCGAGTAATGTTTCTGAACTCCATTTGGAAATACGGAGCGTGAAGAGTTTTTTTTTGCATGCCAGAGATTCCACATCGTTAACGGGAGTGCGTGTGTGTGCCTCTTATTGTGCATCTTGGCTGTTGCTCTGAGAACAGAAGCCGCGTGATGGCGGCCTGAGTCCACAATTGGTGCGGAAGGCGTTTGTCTACAATTCCAAGGCCCGCTATTTCCAAAGGAGGAACCCGTGTGGGGTGAGTCGCAACACAACGCTCGTTGCTCGCGATCCACCGATGAGTCCCAGTGAGAAACGATCACGGGGAAACATTTATTATACTTCTTTTGTTCTTTCGGTAAAGTCACGTAGAATGAGAATAAAATAATAAATTGATAAAATAAAATAACACAATAATATTCTCACGACGTTTCGGCCATAGCGGGAAACAGAGCCGCGGGGCCGAAACGTCGTGAGAATATTATTGTGTTATTTTATTTTATCAATTTATTATTTTATTCTCATTCTACGTGATTTTACCGAAAGAACCAAAGAAGATGAATCATTGCAGTCACGAAAGCTTTAAATCGATATTTATTATACTTTTGATTTAAAGCTTTCGTGACTGCAGTAATTCATATTCTTAGCCCTTTCGGTAAAGTCACGTTGAAGGGAAACAATAAAATAATAAAAAATATATAAATATATTATTGTTCATATATTATATATTTTATTGTTTCCCTTCAACGTGACTTTATAAAATAATAAAATATATAGAAATATATATTATTGTTTATATATTATATATTTTATTGTTTTCCTTCAACGTGACTTTACCGAAAGAGCTAAGAACATGAATTACTGCAGTCACGAAAGCTTTAAATCAAAAGTATAATAAATTTCGATTTAGAGCTTTCGTGACTGCAATGATTCATCTTCTTTGGTTCTTTCGGTAAAGTCACGTAGAATGAGAATAAAATAATAAATTGATAAAATAAAATAACACAATAATATTCTCACGACGTTTCGGCCCCGCGGCTCTGTTTCCCGCTATGGCCGAAACGTCGTGAGAATATTATTGTGTTATTTTATTTTATCAATTTATTATTTTATTCTCATTCTACGTGACTTACCGAAAGAACAAAAGAAGTATAATAAATGTTTCCCCGTGAATATATATAATATATTATTGTAATATATTATTGTTTAATATATAAACAATAATATATATTTATATATATTTTATTATTTTATAAAGTCACGTTGAAGGGAAACAATAAAATATGTAATATATAAACAATAATATATATACTTATATATTTTATTATTTTATTGTTTCCCTTCAACGTGACTTTACCGAAAGAGCTAAGAATATTTATTATACTCTTCGGTTCTTTCGGTAAAGTCACGTAGGTAGAAAAATAATAGATCACGACGTTTCGATCGCAACACAAGCAATCGTCATCAGGTGGGACAACCACAGCAAGACCACCTGATGACGATTGCTTGTGTTGCGATCGAAACTTCGTGATCTATTGTTTTTCTACCTACGTGACTTTTACCGAAAGAACCAAAGAAAATGGATTCCTGCAGTCACGAACGCTTCAAATCAAGATTGAAACAAATATTGTTTGACTGGGTATTGCATTGTACATTCCTGCATCACACATTATACATCACACATTCTTGAAGATACAAGTTCGATTATCGTGATCTGAAACTGAAAAATGCTAATCAGATGCCATGCGTATAAATTTTGGGTTGGATTGGAAATTGAGCTGTGTACATATCTGTCCATTCCATCCCTGGATTCCTCCCCTATCCATAAATGGTTCTGCATTCACGTTAGCCTATTGTTACAGTTGTCATTGTGAAGCTGACGGTTATTCTGATCACAGTTCTGTAGTATAAATATACACAGGTCTGTGCGTAACTCCGAACGATTGCAGCAGCTGAAATAGAATGCGACTTTGTCCCGCGTGCAAACCCAGGTGATGGTTATCCGCACGCTTCTCGTCAGCAAGGAGGACGCTGGGAGGCCCCGCAAGATGAAAGACTTCGCTGGCAGCATGATGACCGGAAGAAGACGTGTCCAAGACGGCGGTGGCCCAGCGAAGACAACGAGCCCTTGGAGTCTTCCCAGCCTGCCAAGCTGGATTCGGCGGCAATAGCGAAATCGGGATAGAACTGTTATAAAACTGGGGGAAAAAAAATTATATAATAATAACAAAAACATGTTCATTTATTAGCTACTACAATAAATATTTATTTCCGAAGAAAATCACTTGTGATATTTCTTCATGGTTGGTTCACTGCTTTATTTACACACCTGTGTTAAAATCCTATGGTTTACAATGTTTTTAAAAATAAAACTCATAATTAAGGCTATGGGGTTGTCACAGAAGCCGCGGTCATCACGTGAGTTGTGAATTTCAGGTCCGCTATAACCTGGACACGACTGCAGAAATATTCAATCAAGTGCTCTCGAAGTTGGACTAGCAGTAAAGAGGAGCCCTGGCAACCACGAGCAATTGGTCTGTGCAGATACACGCAGACACAGAGATACTACCACGTTACAGACACGGAGATGCACAGCGATACAGAAGCACAGATACCACACTCTATAGCTCACCACACTCTACAGCTCACCAGACTCCACAGCTCACCACACCCCACAGCTCACCACACTCCACAGCTCACAACACAACTTACCACACTCAGCTCACCACATTCCACAGCTCACAACACTCCACAGGTCACCACACTCAGCTCACCACACTCCAAAGTTCACAACACAACTTACCACACTCCACAGCTCACCACACAACTCACCACACTCCACAGCTCACCACACAACTCACCACACTTCACAACTCAACACTCCACAGCTCACCACACCCCACCGCTCACCACACAACTCACCACACTCAACACACCACACTCCACAGCTCACCACGCTCCCCAGACTCCAAAGCTCACCACACTCAACTCACCACACTCCCCACGCTATCGCTATGAGCCCCACATGCCGCTCACCACACTCATGGTATGAGTAAATTAAGTGAAGTTATTTCCTTTAGCTCATCGTCTGCTTGCAGCCCTAAGCCAGTGATGGAAGTTCCACATTCCTGTGGCGGAGCCAAAGGCAGTACTTATTTCAGCTTTCCTGAGGGGATAATGGGCTAAGTTAACCACCATCCATGGACGTTAACTAGTAATCTTCCGATTAGCTCAACTGGCACTGGATTAGATTAGATGGGATCCCGGGGTTGGTAATATGCACCACGGAGGTGAGATTTAACTCTCGCACCTGGCATACAGGATCCCAACCCTGACGCCTGCTGGATATTTGGAGTTTGCATGCCTCTCTCCCTGTGGTCGTGTGGATTTTTATCCTGGTCCCTCCGGTTTTCCCCCTCCACAATTAGAAACACTTCATTTGAGCTATTTTGTGATAGCTGGTCACATCTGAAAACAAATGGCTATATTGCTCAGTTGGCCTTACCTGGTAAAATAAATAGTAGTTCATAGCTTTGGGAGGCCCTCTCTGGCAATTTCAATATCTTGTCTTTATTGTTTTACTACCACCAATGGTCATTACCAACACTGTTGTTATTTACCTTGGATATGTAATTTCTCTTTAACACGTAGGCTTTCGCGACCAATATTATTCATAATAAAGGTTTTTGGGTTAGATCGCGTTTATTTATAAATGTGTCGTAACCCTCCACCACCCGACACGGCCAATCAGCAAAAAAAGTGTCACGTTGACAAAAGACAAATCATTCACTACTTTAGCCCACCGGTGTGTTGAAGAGTGAATCCACATTTACAGTTTCAGTACGACGTTTCGCTGGTAAATACATCCAGCATCATCGGCAATTCGCCAGAATGGTAAAGCCCTCGCTTGCTCCCGGTTTTATATAGAACAGCAGGGTGACGTCATCACTTAACTCATATCAGGTGCAGTGATTAGAGGCGGAGGGGGGTATTGTAATTATAATCGATTAGTAATCAGTCATTGGTTATGATTAGTAATGAGTTGTAGATTACATTTTGATTAAAGAATTACTAATGTGTATTATTTAATAATACGCTTCCAGGCCGCACTAAACCTTTAGCTGTCAAAGCGATTAAAGTTATTCTTGTTCCTCTCAATTTCAATGGATTCTATAATTAGTCTTTGCCAGTAATAATTAGTTTTACACACCACTGCAACATTGTCAAAATCAATTGAGTGTCCTTGTTGACAAGCATGTTCTGCCACTGCCGGCAGTTGTGTTTGAGATAATTTAATATTTCTCTGATGTTCTTTTAGTCTTACACTGATGTTACGTCCCGTCTGCCCAATGTAGCAGCTGCCACAAACAATTAATCCGATAGACACCTTCTGTTGATAATTTAGGTAATGCGCCTTTAGTGCAAGATACTAGTTTTTGAATGTTGTGTACTGTACCAAATCTTACTGTAATGTTTTGCTTTTGCAAAACAAGGGCTAATTTGTCAGTTACTCCTGAGATGTATGGAATTTTTATTGTTTTAACAATCTGGTCGCTTTCAGCAGTATTGCTTTGCGATCGTGATTTGGCATTCAGTGCTCTGTTAATTTGAGCATTATTGTAGCCATTCTGTCGTAGTGCGTCTTTAACGTGCTTAATCTCTCTCACTAGACTCTCACCATCTGACACTGTTTTAGCCCGATGTATGAGCGTCTTGATAAGAGAGGATTTCTGAGCTGGATGATGATGTGATTCTGCATTCAGATAGGCATCAGTGTGCGTTTGCTTTCTGTAAACGCTGCGTGTTATTTTACCGTTTAAGCCATGTCCAAGCAAAATATTTAGGAATGGGAGTGTGTTATTCACCTCCATTTCCATGGTGAAATGGATAGCCGGGTTTTGTGCATTGAGATTATTTAGAAAATCATTAAGTGTATCTTTACCATGTGGCCAGACAACCAAAGTGTCATCCACATATCTAAACCAAAAGGATGGTTTTAATGTGCTCGAGGCAAGTGCTCTTATTTCAAAGTTTTCCATGTACAAATTTGCTATAGCAGGGGATAAAGGAGAACCCATTGCTGCTCCTTCCTTTTGTTTAAAGAAATCCCCTCTCCATAAGAAGTGTTATTTAAACAATGGCCAGCAAGTTTCGGAATATCTTTTGGTAAACCGGTATTCTTTACTAGTGTATCAAGTAATATAAAACCTTGTATATGTTTGGTCATTTTTGTTATCCAGTGCAGGATGAGGGCCTCACCGTGCCACGTGAGCTGCTGGGATTAGCTGCCCATACTTCAACGCACTAGTAGTCAACGTGGGTTAGTCGAGCCGAGAAGTAAAGAGCGATGTCATGAATTTCACTACACTGCCCTCTGCTTCCCCTACACGTAAGCCACTTACAAGAAACTGACATGCACATGGCCACCCATCCAGGCACTATCCAGGTTCAACCCCACTCAGCATTGATGAGATCTGTGCATTTTGGGCCATTTTATCAAAGGCTATACAGTAATGCATTAGAAGAGTTAAATGAAATGTTTTGGCCAATCCCTCATATAATGTCATACGGCATATTGACCTGTATATTATAGATGCTACTGTATTGCAATATATTTACCTGCACATTTTAGGCACAATTGTACAACACACGATTATGCCAAAAAAATATATATCAGTTTGAAAATGTGGAAAACTATATTGTCTTGTTTGTATAGGTCTGGCAGCACTGAAGAAATTATATAACAAAAAAATCTAAACAGCGTGCATTTCAGGTGAACGGGACACATCTCCGGTTACCGCCGGTGTCAGGGAAAATCTGAAACCACCAGGACCCATTCACATCTGTAAACTAAGAGCATAGGGCATATGACCGTGCATGTATTCAATGTATTATAAGAAAAGCAGGGCTTTTCACAGACGAGCATTTCAGGCTTTAACCTGAACCAAAATAATCCCATTTCAGTGTGTCTGGCGAGACGACACTGTGCAGTTTGACATAACTCGCAAATGTCTTTATGCAGTGCCGTGGCTCATAGTGGTTTTTTTCTTTAAATGCGTTTTCTAAAAGTAAATATAAAGGGCATTTTTGTATTTTAAGACTGACCTTTCATGAATAAAACTTCCATCGATAACAATGTACGTGTATTCTAACAATTGCCAAACAATTTGTACCCTAAAACCGTACAAACATATTACATATGTGGGATATTAAACGGACAGTCGAAATTGTAATTGAGCAATAATACGTATTGTATTCATCCTGTGAAGCCTGGACTGAGCTCGACTGTTTTTTTTAATGACGGTTCGATTCCCAGCCTTGGCAAACCAGTGGTGTTCGATAACTGTGCAACCCCGATCCTCACTAACCTTCACCGACCTGTACCGACCAACAAGATAAAGTATCGTCAAAAAAACCTCCACGGTCTACATGGCGTGGAGACGAAGCCTCCATCCAGGAGTGTAAGTACAGGGGGTCTGAACGATAAGCGTCATGTCGAACATGCCAAACGTTGACGCGCGTGTGGTCGTGGCAAGACAGGGCACGTGAGGCGTCTTGGGACACACGCCCAGTTGCCAAGTAAAATCTGCCACGCACACACAGAACACTCCCTCAGATGGAGCTGTCCAGGCTAAGCTCCGGAAAAAAATATCCACCCCCTGTCAGAGGTAGGGGGCAGTTGTCTGGGGATTTGGGGGGGGTCCCAGGAAAATGTCATGAAAGATTAAGCCCTGGAAATGTCCATATAAAACCCAATGTACATGTACGGTTACGTTTTGCTAATCCACTGCTGGATGGTCTCCTCTCCACGCCGTGCGGGTCGTGGTAGGGGGGGGGGTGTATTTGACCATACTTCACCACACTCTTTGGTTATATTCCGTAAAGTCACGTAGGTAAAAAATAAAACAACAAAAATTACGACGTTTCGGCCACAATACAAGTGGCCTTCATCAGGCGAAGGGACCGTACTGTCCACGTTAGTAAGTGCAGACTTGATGTTGTTTGTTATCAGCTACGTCCGGACGGGACTGGAACTCAGGTAGTCCACAAGGCAGTGGTCCACTCACGGCTGCATCACCACTCCCCCCCAGGTACGTGGCAAGAACACAGAAATAACAATAGTAACAGTGATGATGGCCATGCCTCGGTTGGCATTAGATGCGAATGAAGTTCAACATTCATACGTAGGGCTGTCCCGTGCTGTCAAACCATACAGTAGTCCCCGCTCGCCCATTTAACCGTGCAGTCATGCATGGCGATGCATCTATGATGCCAGTTGCATCCAGTCTCAAACCTGCTGAGCTTCCGAGATCAGACGCATTCCGAGTTTATTTTCTCCAAAACCGGAAAACCATTATCACCATCATCCTCCCTTCCCCTCCAAGTTCCTAAACACGGTGTAACCTTTCTCAACTCGGGACGCGTACTGCACGTACAGGTGTGTCACGCAAGCTCGCATCCATTCTACAAAATACGAAGAGAGTGGCGATGTTTGTTGCCGGCCGCTCTGGTGTCGTTTTCGGGCCTCCTTGCGTGTGCCACACCGCGCTTGCCGACACCGCGGTCCTTTTAAATCGTCAACGGCAAGTCGGTGTGTCAAGTCGGTGTGCACGTTGATGAACGTAAATCCGTGCGAATTGTCAACGCTGCTGATACACACACACACGACAAAGATCCCCCGTGTAGCCTGTAACAGACTGAAGGGGCAAGTGCTGTTAGCGAGCAGCCCCTATTGAAGGCCGGAATGGTACACGAGGGGGGGGGGGGGGGTGTGGGTGGTCAGCACCACGCCCGGCCGCCTTTGTCTCCCCAGTGATGATGTTTACGCACCGCACCAGGTACTCATTTGAGGCCGTGAGCGGTAATCGAACTCTGGGTTCGTGGCGCAGCGTAGCGCTAACCGCTGCACCACCGCTCCTCGCACAGCACGCGCCCCGCAAGTCACCAAGAGTCGTCGAGAGGGTGACGATGACGACAGTGGCGGCGTCTTCGTCGCCTCGCCTCGTCACCCACCATCATCATCATCAGAGTTACACATCTGGGAAACGTTTTACTCACCAAGGGATTCAGACCGCTCGATCACCATCCTCCTCCTGTTTAACACGTAGGCTTTCGCGACCAATATTATTCATAATAACGGTTTTTGGGTTAGATCGCGTTTATTTATAAATGTGTCGTAACCCTCCACCACCCGACACGGCCAATCAGCAAAAAAAGGTGTCACGTTGACAAAAGACAAATAATTCACTACTTTAGCCCACCGGTGTGTTGAAGAGTGAATCCACATTTACAGTTTCAGTACGACGTTTCGCTGGTAAATACTTCCAGCATCATCGGGCAATTCGCCAGAATGGTAAAGCCCTCGCTTGCTCCCGGTTTTATATAGAGCAGCAGGGTGACGTCATCACTTAACTCATATCAGGTGCAGAGATTAGAGGCGGAGGGGGGTATTGTAATGATATAATCGATTAGTAATCAGTCATTGGTTATGATTTGTAATGAGTTTTAGATTAGTAATTCTTTAAATCAAAATGTAATGTGTATTATTTAATAATACGCTTCCAGGCCGCACTAAGCCGGTAGCTGTCAGAGCGATTAAAGTTGTTCTTGTTCCTCTCAATTTCAATGGATTCTCTAATTAGTCTTTGCCAGTAATAATTAGTTTTACACACCACTACAACATTGTCAAAATCAATTGAGTGTCCTTGTTGACAAGCATGTTCTGCCACTGCCGACAGTTGTGTTTGAGATAATTTAATATTTCTCTGATGTTCTTTTAGTCTTACACTGATGTTACGTCCCGTCTGCCCAATGTAGCAGCTGCCACATGAACAATTAATCCGATATACACCTTCTGTTGATAATTTAGGTAATGCGTCTTTAGTGCAAGATACTAGTTTTTGAATTTTGTGTACTGTACCAAATCTTACTGTAATGTTTTGCTTTTGCAAAACGCGGGCTAATTTGTCAGTTATTCCTGAGATGTATGGAATTTTTATTGTTTTAACAATCTGGTCGCTTTCAGCAGTATTGCTTTGCGATCGTGATTTGGCATTCAGTGCTCTGTTAATTTGAGCATTATTGTAGCCATTCTGTCGTAGTGCGTCTTTAACGTGTTTAATCTCTCTCACTAGACTCTCACCATCTGACACTCAGTGAGAGGATTTCCTTCGATTGATCGATGACGACGACGACGACGACAATAATAACAATAATGGTTAATTAAAAACAGCAAGAAGTGAACTTTTTGAGTCTCCGGCTGAGAGTGAGTGGAGGCAGCGGGCGCGTTGTTTGGCTGAGCGCGACAGCGCGGGTTGCCGTGGCGACGAGACGCAGGGCACCCTCCTCCCCTCTCCGCCCTTACAGGGGGCCTCGAGCAGCCCCACCACCACTCAGCTCACCACTCAGCGTACCACACAGCTCACCACTCAGCTCACCACTCAGCTTACCACTCAGCTCACCACACAGCTCACCACTCAGCTCACCACACAGCTCACCACACTCCACAGCTCACCACTCAGCTCACCACTCAGCCCACCACTCAGCCCACCACTCAGCCCACCACTCAGCTCACCGCTCAGCTCACCACAGCTCACCACACTCCACAGCTCACCACACTCCACTGCTCACCACACTCCACAGCTCACCACGCTCAGCAGGTTTAAGCCTGGATACTACTGGCATCATAGACTCAACACAATGCATGACTGCACGGTTAAATAGGCGAGCGGGGACCACTACTTTCGCACCTAATGCCATCCTGATCATGGCCATCATCACCATTGGGTAGACTAATGTCTTTCAGTGTTCTTAACACAATTTATAAACGTGCGTTTAGAGAATTTAGCTGCTACACATGTCCACGTGATCGGCCAATTTCTTGAACTATCATTCGTGATAGGTCGCTTCTGAAAAATACCTTTATAGCTCAGTTTGCTTCAATTACCTTTTATTGTTCACTTAATGCTTTCGTGACTGCAGGAATTCATATTCTTTGGGTATTTCGGTAAAGTCACGTAGATAGGTTAAAAGAAAATAACAACAAATAACAACTACCACGTTTCGATCGCAACACAAGCGTTCGTCATCACGCTTGTGTTGCGATCGAAACGTCGTAGTTTTAATAATGTAATTTTTTGGTTATTTCCTTTGAACCTATCAACGTGACTTTCCCGAAAGACCCAAAGAATATCACCTTTAATTATTTTCACAACTTTATATCATCAAATATCAGAAGCAAAGCAGGCTTGAGCCTCGACCCTGGATCAGTGAGTGGTTTGCGCAGCCGATTGTTGATGTGTAAAGCTGCGTGGCCCTACCCGTTCACGCTGGCGGGACGTGTTGAAGAAGTCTCCTCCACACTGTACCCCAGCAGACATGACCTGCCCGTTCACTCAGTGGCGTTTACCATTCAAACTTTTGGGGCTGACAGAGGCGGGGTGAGGATCAACTGCTGCGCTGCGAGATCGAACTGGCAACCACCGCATTTGCCAGTCGAATGCGGGAACGAACAACACCACGGCAACATCATTCCAATGTGTGTGCGGAATTCCATCTTTATTTAGAAAGTATCAATTCTCTTTGTGAATGCGTATTAACGTTGTTCACTTGGCACCATTGTTGCGTGTTCAGTCTCCATTCACGGTCGTTGGTGACAAAGAGAACGAAAACGGAAGGGGTGCACACACAATACTAGGATGATCTTGATTTTAAAAAATATGTAAATCAATGGGCCATTACTCTCTGGTTCTTTCGGTACAGTCGCGTAGGTAGAAACAAAATAATAATAATAGATCACGACGTTTCGATCGCAACACAAGCAGCCGTTCTCAGGCGGAAAAAAACAGCGAGAGAGCTGTTACAACAAGGTGATAAAGGTTATAACCTTGTTGTAACAGCGAGAGAGCTGTTACAACAAGGTGATAAAGGTTATAACCTTGTTGTAACAGCGAGAGAGCTGTTACAACCTTGTTTTAAGAGCTGTTACAACAAGGTTGAAACAGTGGAACTGCTCGTTCAGCAGTTCAACTGCTGGATTATTTTTTCCTCCTAAGGATGACCGCTTGTGTTGCGATCGAAACGTTGTGATCTATTATTTTTATAATAATAGATCACAGACACTCGCCAGTGGAGTGGACAACCTCCCGTTGCCATGGCTACGGGGCGGCCCGTTGGGTTCCAACCGTGGACTGTCGTTACGAACCAGTGGGCCACGTGACCACCCCACGTGGTTGAACACGTGGGCCACAGTCGAGTCTTACGAGGAGGAGCAGTGCAGCCGCTCTGCTGTTGTGATCGCGATCGAACGGCAAAGATGGATGTGTCCGGATGCAACCCGTACCAAGTGATGCTCACGATGGCGTCTTTAGTCGGATTTGTCACTTGGCAAGGGGTGATGGAGCCGGCCATCTGGCTGCCACCCTCCATACTAAAGGTGAGCGATCACCTGGGGGTTAATTCCCTGATTGGATATCTCGATAACCTGGGTGGCAATGCTGCTAGTCTTGGAAATCCCGATGATCTTGGTGGCAATGTTGCTCCTCTTGGAAATCCCGATGATCTTGGTGGCAGTGCTGCTCTTCTTGGAAATCCCGATGATCTTGGTGGCAATGTTGCTCCTCTTGGAAATCCCGATGATCTTGGTGGCAGTGCTGCTCTTCTTGGAAATCCCGATGATCTTGGTGGCAATGTTGCTCCTCTTGGAAATCCCGATGATCTTGGTGGCAATGCCCCCATGGCATATGCCGACTTTGCTTCGACCGATTTTCCGAGCCAATCGATACCGGACAGCAACGAGAGAGAAGACGTCCCCGCCGAGCAGAGGCCGTGCGACATTCAACCACCGCCGGAGCCGCGAGAGCAGCACCGACATAGCCTCTTGTCGACCGTCATCTCCGTAATCAGCACGGGATTCAGCGCAGTTCAAGTGATCGCGTGGATTTGGGCACGCAAGGTACGTTCATCGCACCGCCGCACTACAACAGTCAAATAACACTTTAGCGTGGGGGTAGCGGTCAACTTTAAAATAAGTTAATATCAAATTTGTATACAGTAGATCGATCCCGGAGGGCATTTTGGTCGATTTGAGGCCGCCTCCCCCGCTACTCCCCTGCGCCCCCGCTACCCCCCCCACTACCCCCTCTGCTACCCCCCCACTACCCCTCACTACCCCCCCCACTACCCCCTCCGCTACCCCCCCACTACCCCCTCCGCTACCCCCCCCCACTATCCCCACCGCTACCCCCCTCCGCTACCCCTCTCCGCTGCCCCCCTCCGCTACCTCCCCTGCACACTCCCCCTCTACAACCACCACCACCCGAACCAACCCAACCCCGTTTTGGAGGCAGGTACGGGGGACCTGAACAGCGTCAGAATCTCTCTTGAGACTGGAGCAGTCCGATAAGCTATGAGGCTGTTTTAGTCTTTCACAGACGTCCAGTATGGGCGGGTCAGCAAGTTGTAGCGGCAAACAGAGCCGCGGGGCCTGCAGGAGAATGTGCGAGGCCTATAACAGGTCTCTATTCGGATGTTGCTGGCACGGCATCGGACAGGCGCATTAGCTAGTGAGCAGATGAGGCGACGTGACACATCGTGACTTAGTCGTTGTGTCCCTCTGGCCGCGGAGGGTGATGTGGGTGCGGACTGGGATGGTGGGGAGTTTTGGCCATACTTCACCTGGCTAGTCATTAGATCCGGTTCAGGGAGAGGGACGGACAGAGCGCATGCCCGGAGCTCCGTTTGTTTAAAATCATGGCCAGACGCGCAGCACGGCGTGATTCAGAAGTGTGCAGGGAAAGTTCGTTGTAAAGTGTTGCTCAGAGCAGTGTTGTGTAATTATTCAAGAAACACCTCTTACGTTTTATAATACGAGCAAATTAGGAATCAACGAGCTAGCATAAATAATGTTCGTACCTGTACGTCGAGTAATGTTTCTGAACTCCATTTGGAAATACGGCGAGTGAAGAGGTTTTTTTTGCATGCCAGAGATTCCACATCGTTAACGGGAGTGCGTGTGTGTGCCTCTTATTGTGCATCTTGGCTGTTGCTCTGAGAACAGAAGCCGCGTGATGGCGGCCTGAGTCCACAATTGGTGCGGAAGGCGTTTGTCAACAATTCCAAGGCCCGCTATTTCCAAAGGAGGAACCCGCGTGGGGTGAGTCGCAACACTGGGGGCGCACACAGCCGACAACACAACGCTCGTTGCTCGCGATCCACCGATGAGTCCCAGTGAGAAACGATCACGGGGAAACATGTATTATACTTCTTTTGTTCTTTCGGTAAAGTCACGTAGAATGAGAATAAAATAATAAATTGATGAAATAACACAATAATATTCTCACGACGTTTCGGCCATAGCGGGAAACAGAGCCGTGGGGCCGAAACGTCGTGAGAATATTATTGTGTTATTTTATTTTATCAATTTATTATTTTATTCTCATTCTACGTGATTTTACCGAAAGAACCAAAGAAGATGAATCATTGCAGTCACGAAAGCTTTAAATCGATATTTATTATACTTTTGATTTAAAGCTTTCGTGACTGCAGTAATTCATATTCTTAGCTCTTTCGGTAAAGTCACGTTGAAGGGAAACAATAAAATAATAAAAAATATATAAATATATTATTGTTTATATATTATATATTTTATTGTTTCCCTTCAACGTGACTTTATAAAATAATAAAATATATAGAAATATATATTATTGTTTATATATTATATATTTTATTGTTTTCCTTCAACGTGACTTTACCGAAAGAGCTAAGAACATGAATTACTGCAGTCACGAAAGCTTTAAATCAAAAGTATAATAAATTTCGATTTAGAGCTTTCGTGACTGCAATGATTCATCTTCTTTGGTTCTTTCGGTAAAGTCACGTAGAATGAGAATAAAATAATAAATTGATAAAATAAAATAACACAATAATATTCTCACGACGTTTCGGTCCCGCGGCTCTATTTCCCGCTATGGCCGAAACGTCGTGAGAATATTATTGTGTTATTTTATTTTATCAATTTATTATTTTATTCTCATTCTACGTGACTTACCGAAAGAACAAAATAAGTATAATAAATGTTTCCCCGTGAATATATATAATATATTATTGTAATATATTATTGTTTAATATATAAACAATAATATATATTTATATATATTTTATTATTTTATAAAGTCACGTTGAAGGGAAACAATAAAATATGTAATATATAAACAATAATATATATACTTATATATATTTTATTATTTTATTGTTTCCCTTCAACGTGACTTTACCGAAAGAGCTAAGAATATTTATTATACTCTTCGGTTCTTTCGGTAAAGTCACGTAGGTAGAAAAATAATAGATCACGACGTTTCGATCGCAACACAAGCAATCGTCATCAGGTGGGACAACCACAGCAAGACCACCTGATGACGATTGCTTGTGTTGCGATCGAAACTTCGTGATCTATTGTTTTTCTACCTACGTGACTTTTACCGAAAGAACCAAAGAAAATGGATTCCTGCAGTCACGAAAGCTTCAAATCAAGATTGAAACAAATATTGTTTGACTGGGTATTGCATTGTACATTCCTGCATCATACATTATACATCACACATTCTTGAAGATATGCCATGCGTATAAATTTTGGGTTGGATTGGAAATTGAGCTGTGTACATATCTGTCCATTCCATCCCTGGATTCCTCCCCTATCCATAAATGGTTCTGCATTCACGTGAGCCTATTGTTACAGTTGTCATTGTGAAGCTGACGGTGATTCTGATCACAGTTCTGTAGTATAAATATACACAGGTCTGTGCGTAACTCCGTACGATTGCAGCAGCTGAAATAGAACGCGACTTTGTCCCGCGTGCAAACCCAGGTGATGGTTATCCGCACGCTTCTCGTCAGCAAGGAGGACGCTGGGAGGCCCCGCAAGATGAAAGACTTCGCTGGCAGCGTGATGACCGGAAGAAGACGTGTCCAAGACGGCGGTGGCCCAGCGAAGACAACGAGCCCTTGGAGTCTTCCCAGCCTGCCAAGCTGGATTCGGCGGCAATAGCGAAATCGGGATAGAACTGTTATAAAACTGGGGGAAAAAAAATAATAATAACAAAAACATGTTCATTTATTATCTACTACAATAAATATTTATTTCCGAAGAAAATCACTTGTGATATTTCTTCTTGGTTGGTTCACTGCTTTATTTACACACCTGTGTTAAAATCCTATGGTTTACAATGTTTTTTAAAAATAAAACTCATAATTAAGGCTATGGGGTTGTCACAGAAGCCGCGGTCATCACGTGAGTTGTGAATTTCAGGTCCGCTATAACCTGGACACGACTGCATAAATATTCAATCAAGCGCTCTCGAAGTTGGACTATCAGTAAAGAGGAGCCCTGGCAACCACGAGCAATTGGTCTGTGCAGATACACACAGACACAGAGATACTACCACGTTACAGACACGGAGATACACAGCGATACAGAAGCACAGATACCACACTCTATAGCTCGCCACACTTTACAGCTCACCACACTCCACAGCTCACCACACTCCACAGCTCACCACACTCCAAAGTTCACAACAACTTACCACACTCAGCTCACCACACTCCACAGCTCACAACACTCCACAACTCACCACACTCCACAGCTCACCACTCTTAGCTCACCACACTCCACAGCTCACCACACAACTCACCACACTTCACAACTCAACACTCCACAGCTCACCACACCCCACCGCTCACCACACAACTCACCACACTCAACACACCACACTCCACAGCTCACCACACTCCACAGCTCCCCAGACTCCAAAGCTCACCACACTCAACTCACCACACTCCCCACGCTATCGCTATGAGCCCCACATGCCGCTCACCTCACCTCACCGCTCACCTCACCGCCCACCTCACCTCACCGCTCACCTCACCGCCCACCTCACCTCACCGCTCACCTCACCGCTGACCTCACCTCAGCGCTCACCTCACCGCTCACCTCACCTCACCTCACCGCTCACCTCACCGCTCACCTCACCGCTCACCGCTCACCTCACCACTCACCTCACCTCACCTCACCGCTCACCTCACCGCTCACCTCACCTCACCGCTCACCTCACCGCTCACCTCACCTCACCGCTCACCTCACCGCCCACCTCACCTCACCGCTCACCTCACCGCCCACCTCACCGTCCACCTCACCTCACCGCTCACCTCACCGCCCACCTCACCGCTCACCTCACCGCCCACCTCACCTCACCGCTCACCTCACCGCCCACCTCACCTCACCGCTCACCTCACCGCCCACCTCACCTCACCGCTCACCTCACCGCCCACCTCACCTCACCGCTCACCTCAACGCTCACCTCACCGCTGACCTCACCGCTCACCTCTCCGCTCACCTTACCGCTCACCTCACCGCTCACCGCTCACCTCACCGCTCACCTCACCGCTCACAGACACCTCACCGCTCACCTCACCTCAACGCTCACCTCACCTCACCGCTCACCTCACCTCACCTCACCCCTCACCTCACCTCACCGCTCACCTCACCGCCCACCTCACCTCACCGCTCACCTCACCGCCCACCTCACCTCACCGCACCTCACCGCTCACCTCACCGCCCACCTAACCTCACCGCTCACCTCACCGCCCACCTCACCTCACCGCTCACCTCACCGCCCACCTCACCTCACCGCTCACCTCACCGCCCACCTCACCTCACCGCTCACCTCACCGCCCACCTCACCTCACCGCTCACCTCACCGCCCACCTCACCTCACCGCTCACCTCACCGCCCACCTCACCTCACCGCTCACCTCACCGCCCACCTCACCTCACCGCTCAGATCACCGCCCACCTCACCTCACCGCTCACCTCACCGCCCACCTCACCTCACCGCACCGCTCACCTCACCGCCCACCTCACCTCACCTATATATAAACAATAATATATATTTCTATATATTTTATTATTTTATAAAGTCACGTTGAAGGGAAACAATAAAATATATAATATATAAACAATAATATATATTTTATTATTTTATAAAGTCACGTTGAAGGGAAACAATAAAATATATAATATATAAACAACAATATATTTTTCGATTTAACGCTTTCGTGACTGCAATGATTCATCTTCTTTGGTTCTTTCGGTAAAGTCACGTAGAATGAGAATACAATAATAAATTGCTAAAGTTGAGGGTAAGAATCCACCCATTTTTTCGCCATATAGCATTGTGATATATAACGACTTATTGTTGGTAGCTTAGCTGATTGGAGAATATAGAGTTTATTGATAACATTAAGGTAATTTATATTTTAGTTTTTATTGGTTCACTATATAGTAGTGTGAATAGCTCAGATGTGTAGGCCTTGACTTCAACATAGTCATTTCTGTGACCAGTCACTAGCTAATCACTCAGTTATTTCAATGCTAAATTCGCCTAGTTATTTCAATGCTAAATTCTCCTGTTTGATTTGTACTAAGTGCCTCGGTGAATGTGTATGGTCTGACTTTAACGTAGCTATTTCTGTGAGCAGTTACAAGCTAATCACTCAGCTATTTCAATGCTAAATTCTATGCTAATTCCATTGTCAAGGGGTGCCTCTGCGGATGTGTATGCTTTAACTTAGCTATTTCAATTGCTAAATTCTATGCTAATTCCATTGTCAAGGGGTGCCTCTGCAGATGTGTATGCTTTAACTTTTAACATAACTATTTCTGTGACCAGTCACAAGCTAATCATTCAGCCATTTCAATGCTAAATTATATGCTAATTCCTTTGTCAAGGCGCTTTGTTCCTCTCACACAGCTTAAAAGCCGTAATCTGAACGTGGCTCTTTCACTCCAGCGCTGTCCTACCAGACAGTCTCGTCCCTTCACCTGATGAAGGCCGCTTGTGTTGTGGCCGAAACGTCGTGAAAATATTATTGTGTTATTTTATTTTATCAATTTATTATTTTATTCTCATTCTACGTGACTTTATCGAAAGAACCAAAGAAGAACAATATATTTATATATATTTTATTATTTTCTTGTTTCCCTTCAACGTGACTTTACCGAAAGAGCTAAGAATATTTATTATACTCTTTGGTTCTTTCGGTAAAGTCACGTAGGTAGAAAAATAATAGATCACGACGTTTCGATCGCAACACAAGCAATCGTCATCAGGTGGGACAACCACAGCAAGACCACCTGATGACGATTGCTTGTGTTGCGATCGAAACTTCGTGATCTATTGTTTTTCTACCTACGTGACTTTTACCGAAAGAACCAAAGAAAATGGATTCCTGCAGTCACGAAAGCTTCAAATCAAGATTGAAACAAATATTGTTTGACTGGGTATTGCATTGTACATTCCTGCATCATACATTATACATCACACATTCTTGAAGATATGCCATGCGTATAAATTTTGGGTTGGATTGGAAATTGAGCTGTGTACATATCTGTCCATTCCATCCCTGGATTCCTCCCCTATCCATAAATGGTTCTGCATTCACGTGAGCCTATTGTTACAGTTGTCATTGTGAAGCTGACGGTGATTCTGATCACAGTTCTGTAGTATAAATATACACAGGTCTGTGCGTAACTCCGTACGATTGCAGCAGCTGAAATAGAACGCGACTTTGTGCCGCGTGCAAACCCAGGTGATGGTTATCCGCACGCTTCTCGTCAGCAAGGAGGACGCTGGGAGGCCCCGCAAGATGAAAGACTTCGCTGGCAGCGTGATGACCGGAAGAAGACGTGTCCAAGACGGCGGTGGCCCAGCGAAGACAACGAGCCCTTGGAGTCTTCCCAGCCTGCCAAGCTGGATTCGGCGGCAATAGCGAAATCGGGATAGAACTGTTATAAAACTGGGGGAAAAAAAATAATAATAACAAAAACATGTTCATTTATTATCTACTACAATAAATATTTATTTCCGAAGAAAATCACTTGTGATATTTCTTCTTGGTTGGTTCACTGCTTTATTTACACACCTGTGTTAAAATCCTATGGTTTACAATGTTTTTAAAAATAAAACTCATAATTAAGGCTATGGGGTTGTCACAGAAGCCGCGGTCATCACGTGAGTTGTGAATTTCAGGTCCGCTATAACCTGGACACGACTGCATAAATATTCAATCAAGCGCTCTCGAAGTTGGACTATCAGTAAAGAGGAGCCCTGGCAACCACGAGCAATTGGTCTGTGCAGATACACGCAGACACAGAGATACTACCACGTTACAGACACGGAGATACACAGCGATACAGAAGCACAGATACCACACTCTATAGCTCGCCACACTTTACAGCTCACCACACTCCACAGCTCACCACACTCCACAGCTCACCACACTCCAAAGTTCACAACAACTTACCACACTCAGCTCACCACACTCCACAGCTCACAACACTCCACAACTCACCACACTCCACAGCTCACCACTCTTAGCTCACCACACTCCACAGCTCACCACACAACTCACCACACTTCACAGCTCACCACACAACTCACCACACTTCACAACTCAACACTCCACAGCTCACCACACCCCACCGCTCACCACACAACTCACCACACTCAACACACCACACTCCACAGCTCACCACACTCCACAGCTCCCCAGACTCCAAAGCTCACCACACTCAACTCACCACACTCCCCACGCTATCGCTATGAGCCCCACATGCCGCTCACCTCACCTCACCGCTCACCTCACCGCCCACCTCACCTCACCGCTCACCTCACCGCCCACCTCACCTCACCGCTCACCTCACCGCTGACCTCACCTCACCGCTCACCTCACCGCTCACCTCACCTCACCTCACCGCTCACCTCACCGCTCACCTCACCGCTCACCGCTCACCTCACCACTCACCTCACCTCACCTCACCGCTCACCTCACCGCTCACCTCACCTCACCGCTCACCTCACCGCTCACCTCACCTCACCGCTCACCTCACCGCCCACCTCACCTCACCACTCACCTCACCGCCCACCTCACCTCACCGCTCACCTCACCGTCCACCTCACCTCACCGCTCACCTCACCGCCCACCTCACCGCTCACCTCACCGCCCACCTCACCTCACCGCTCACCTCACCGCCCACCTCACCTCACCGCTCACCTCACCGCCCACCTCACCTCACCGCTCACCTCACCGCCCACCTCACCTCACCGCTCACCTCACCGCCCACCTCACCTCACCGCTCACCTCAACGCTCACCTCACCGCTCACCGCTGACCTCACCGCTCACCTCTCCGCTCACCTTACCGCTCACCTCACCGCTCACCGCTCACCTCACCGCTCACCTCACCGCTCACAGACACCTCACCGCTCACCTCACCTCAACGCTCACCTCACCTCACCGCTCACCTCACCTCACCTCACCCCTCACCTCACCTCACCGCTCACCTCACCGCCCACCTCACCTCACCGCTCACCTCACCGCCCACCTCACCTCACCGCACCTCACCGCTCACCTCACCGCCCACCTAACCTCACCGCTCACCTCACCGCCCACCTCACCTCACCGCTCACCTCACCGCCCACCTCACCTCACCGCTCACCTCACCGCCCACCTCACCTCACCGCTCACCTCACCGCCCACCTCACCTCACCGCTCACCTCACCGCCCACCTCACCTCACCGCTCACCTCACCGCCCACCTCACCTCACCGCTCACCTCACCGCCCACCTCACCTCACCGCTCACCTCACCGCCCACCTCACCTCACCGCTCACCTCACCGCCCACCTCACCTCACCGCACCGCTCACCTCACCGCCCACCTCACCTCACCTATATATAAACAATAATATATATTTCTATATATTTTATTATTTTATAAAGTCACGTTGAAGGGAAACAATAAAATATATAATATATAAACAATAATATATATTTTATTATTTTATAAAGTCACGTTGAAGGGAAACAATAAAATATATAATATATAAACAACAATATATTTTTCGATTTAACGCTTTCGTGACTGCAATGATTCATCTTCTTTGGTTCTTTCGGTAAAGTCACGTAGAATGAGAATACAATAATAAATTGCTAAAGTTGAGGGTAAGAATCCACCCATTTTTTCGCCATATAGCATTGTGATATATAACGACTTATTGTTGGTAGCTTAGCTGATTGGAGAATATAGAGTTTATTGATAACATTAAGGTAATTTATATTTTAGTTTTTATTGGTTCACTATATAGTACTGTGAATAGCTCAGATGTGTAGGCCTTGACTTCAACATAGTCATTTCTGTGACCAGTCACTAGCTAATCACTCAGTTATTTCAATGCTAAATTCGCCTAGTTATTTCAATGCTAAATTCTCCTGTTTGATTTGTACTAAGTGCCTCGGTGAATGTGTATGGTCTGACTTTAACGTAGCTATTTCTGTGAGCAGTTACAAGCTAATCACTCAGCTATTTCAATGCTAAATTCTATGCTAATTCCATTGTCAAGGGGTGCCTCTGCAGATGTGTATGCTTTAACTTTTAACATAACTATTTCTGTGACCAGTCACAAGCTAATCATTCAGCCATTTCAATGCTAAATTATATGCTAATTCCTTTGTCAAGGCGCTTTGTTCCTCTCACACAGCTTAAAAGCCGTAATCTGAACGTGGCTCTTTCACTCCAGCGCTGTCCTACCAGACAGTCTCGTCCCTTCACCTGATGAAGGCCGCTTGTGTTGTGGCCGAAACGTCGTGAAAATATTATTGTGTTATTTTATTTTATCAATTTATTATTTTATTCTCATTCTACGTGACTTTATCGAAAGAACCAAAGAAGAACAATATATTTATATATATTTTATTATTTTCTTGTTTCCCTTCAACGTGACTTTACCGAAAGAGCTAAGAATATTTATTATACTCTTTGGTTCTTTCGGTAAAGTCACGTAGGTAGAAAAATAATAGATCACGACGTTTCGATCGCAACACAAGCAATCGTCATCAGGTGGGACAACCACAGCAAGACCACCTGATGACGATTGCTTGTGTTGCGATCGAAACTTCGTGATCTATTGTTTTTCTACCTACGTGACTTTTACCGAAAGAACCAAAGAAAATGGATTCCTGCAGTCACGAAAGCTTCAAATCAAGATTGAAACAAATATTGTTTGACTGGGTATTGCATTGTACATTCCTGCATCATACATTATACATCACACATTCTTGAAGATATGCCATGCGTATAAATTTTGGGTTGGATTGGAAATTGAGCTGTGTACATATCTGTCCATTCCATCCCTGGATTCCTCCCCTATCCATAAATGGTTCTGCATTCACGTGAGCCTATTGTTACAGTTGTCATTGTGAAGCTGACGGTGATTCTGATCACAGTTCTGTAGTATAAATATACACAGGTCTGTGCGTAACTCCGTACGATTGCAGCAGCTGAAATAGAACGCGACTTTGTCCCGCGTGCAAACCCAGGTGATGGTTATCCGCACGCTTCTCGTCAGCAAGGAGGACGCTGGGAGGCCCCGCAAGATGAAAGACTTCGCTGGCAGCGTGATGACCGGAAGAAGACGTGTCCAAGACGGCGGTGGCCCAGCGAAGACAACGAGCCCTTGGAGTCTTCCCAGCCTGCCAAGCTGGATTCGGCGGCAATAGCGAAATCGGGATAGAACTGTTATAAAACTGGGGGAAAAAAAATAATAATAACAAAAACATGTTCATTTATTATCTACTACAATAAATATTTATTTCCGAAGAAAATCACTTGTGATATTTCTTCTTGGTTGGTTCACTGCTTTATTTACACACCTGTGTTAAAATCCTATGGTTTACAATGTTTTTAAAAATAAAACTCATAATTAAGGCTATGGGGTTGTCACAGAAGCCGCGGTCATCACGTGAGTTGTGAATTTCAGGTCCGCTATAACCTGGACACGACTGCATAAATATTCAATCAAGCGCTCTCGAAGTTGGACTATCAGTAAAGAGGAGCCCTGGCAACCACGAGCAATTGGTCTGTGCAGATACACGCAGACACAGAGATACTACCACGTTACAGACACGGAGATACACAGCGATACAGAAGCACAGATACCACACTCTATAGCTCGCCACACTTTACAGCTCACCACACTCCACAGCTCACCACACTCCACAGCTCACCACACTCCAAAGTTCACAACAACTTACCACACTCAGCTCACCACACTCCACAGCTCACAACACTCCACAACTCACCACACTCCACAGCTCACCACTCTTAGCTCACCACACTCCACAGCTCACCACACAACTCACCACACTTCACAGCTCACCACACAACTCACCACACTTCACAACTCAACACTCCACAGCTCACCACACCCCACCGCTCACCACACAACTCACCACACTCAACACACCACACTCCACAGCTCACCACACTCCACAGCTCCCCAGACTCCAAAGCTCACCACACTCAACTCACCACACTCCCCACGCTATCGCTATGAGCCCCACATGCCGCTCACCTCACCTCACCGCTCACCTCACCGCCCACCTCACCTCACCGCTCACCTCACCGCCCACCTCACCTCACCGCTCACCTCACCGCTGACCTCACCTCACCGCTCACCTCACCGCTCACCTCACCTCACCTCACCGCTCACCTCACCGCTCACCTCACCGCTCACCGCTCACCTCACCACTCACCTCACCTCACCGCTCACCTCACCGCTCACCTCACCTCACCGCTCACCTCACCGCTCACCTCACCGCCCACCTCACCTCACCGCTCACCTCACCGCCCACCTCACCTCACCGCTCACCTCACCGTCCACCTCACCTCACCGCTCAGCTCACCGCCCACCTCACCGCTCACCTCACCGCCCACCTCACCTCACCGCTCACCTCACCGCCCACCTCACCTCACCGCTCACCTCACCGCCCACCTCACCTCACCGCTCACCTCACCGCCCACCTCACCTCACCGCTCACCTCACCGCCCACCTCACCTCACCGCTCACCTCAACGCTCACCTCACCGCTCACCGCTGACCTCACCGCTCACCTCTCCGCTCACCTTACCGCTCACCTCACCGCTCACCGCTCACCTCACCGCTCACCTCACCGCTCACAGACACCTCACCGCTCACCTCACCTCAACGCTCACCTCACCTCACCGCTCACCTCACCTCACCTCACCCCTCACCTCACCTCACCGCTCACCTCACCGCCCACCTCACCTCACCGCTCACCTCACCGCCCACCTCACCTCACCGCACCTCACCGCTCACCTCACCGCCCACCTAACCTCACCGCTCACCTCACCGCCCACCTCACCTCACCGCTCACCTCACCGCCCACCTCACCTCACCGCTCACCTCACCGCCCACCTCACCTCACCGCTCACCTCACCGCCCACCTCACCTCACCGCTCACCTCACCGCCCACCTCACCTCACCGCTCACCTCACCGCCCACCTCACCTCACCGCTCACCTCACCGCCCACCTCACCTCACCGCTCACCTCACCGCCCACATCACCTCACCGCTCACCTCACCGCCCACCTCACCTCACCGCCCACCTCACCTCACCGCTCACCTCACCGCCCACCTCACCTCACCGCTCACCTCACCGCCCACCTCACCTCACCGCTCACCTCACCGCCCACCTCACCTCACCGCTCACCTCACCGCTCACCTCTCCTCACCGCTCACCTCACCGCTCACCTCACCTCACCGCTCACCTCACCTCACCTCACCGCTCACCTCACCGCTCACCTCATCTCACCGCTCACCTCACCTCACCGCTCACCTCACCGCTCACCTCACCTCACCGCTCACCTCACCGCTCACATCACCTCACCGCTCACCTCACCGCTCACCTCACCTCACCGCTCACCTCACCGCTCACCTCACCGCTCACCACTCACCTCACCGCTCACCTCACTGCTCACCTCACCGCTCACCTCTCACCTCACCTCACCGCTCACCTCACCGCTCACCTCACCGCTCACCGCTCACCTCACCGCTCACCGCTCACCTCACCGCTCACCTCACCGCTCACCGCTCACCTCACCGCTCACCTCACCGCTCACCGCTCACCTCAACGCTCACCTCACCGCTCACCGCTGACCTCACCGCTCACCTCACCGCTCACCTCACCGCTCACCGCTCACCTCACCGCTCACCTCACCGCTCACCTCACCGCTCACCGCTCACCTCACCGCTCACCTCACCGCTCACCGCTCACCTCACCGCTCACCTCACCGCTCACCTCACCTCACCGCTCACCTCACCGCTCACCTCACCTCACCGCTCACCTCACCGCTCACCTCACCTCACCGCTCACCTCACCTCACCACTCACCTCACCGCTCACCTCACCTCACCTAACCGCTCACCTCACCACTCACCTCACACCTCACCTCACCGCTCACCTCACCGCTCACCTCACCTCACCGCTCACCTCACCGCCCACCTCACCTCACCACTCACCTCACCGCTCACCTCTTCTCACCGCTCACCTCACCGCTCACCTCACCTCACCGCTCACCTCACCGCTCACCTCACCGCTCACCTCACCTCACCGCTCACCTCACCGCTCACCTCACCTCACCGCTCACCTCACCGCTCACCTCACCTCGCTGCTCACCTCACCGCTCACCTCACCACTCACCTCAACGCTCACCTCACCTCACCGCTCACCTCACCTCACCTCACCGCTCACCTCACCGCCCATCTCACCTCACCGCTCACCTCACCGCCCACCTCACCTCACCGCTCACCTCACCGCCCACCTCACCTCACCGCTCACCTCACCGCACCGCTCACCTCACCGCCCACCTCACCTCACCGCTCACCTCACCGCCCACCTCACCTCACCGCTCACCTCACCGCCCACCTCACCTCACCGCTCACCTCACCGCCCACCTCACCTCACCTCACCGCTCACCTCACCGCCCACCTCACCTCACCGCTCACCTCTCCTCACCGCTCACCTCACCGCTCACCTCACCTCACCGCCCACCTCACCGCTCACCTCACCTCACCGCTCACCTCACCGCTCACCTCACCTCACCGCTCACCTCACCGCTCACCGCTCACCTCACCGCTCACCTCACCGCTCACCTCACCTCACCGCTCACCTCACCGCTCACCTCACCTCACCGCTCACCTCACCGCTCACCGCTCACCTCACCGCCCACCTCACCTCACCGCTCACCTCACCGCCCACCTCACCTCACCGCTCACCTCACCGCCCACCTCACCTCACCGCTCACCTCACCGCCCACCTCACCTCACCGCTCACCTCACCGCCCACCTCACCTCACCGCTCACCTCACCGCCCACCTCACCTCACCGCTCACCTCACCGCCCACCTCACCTCACCGCTCACCTCACCGCCCACCTCACCTCACCGCTCACCTCACCGCCCACCTCACCTCACCGCTCACCTCACCGCCCACCTCACCTCACCGCTCACCTCACCGCCCACCTCACCTCACCGCTCACCTCACCGCCCACCTCACCTCACCGCTCACCTCACCGCCCACCTCACCTCACCGCTCACCTCACCGCCCACCTCACCTCACCGCTCACGTCACCGCCCACCTCACCTCACCGCTCACCTCACCGCCCACCTCACCTCACCGCTCACCTCACCGCCCACCTCACCTCACCGCTCACCTCACCGCCCACCTCACCTCACCGCTCACCTCACCGCCCACCTCACCTCACCGCTCACCTCACCGCCCACCTCACCTCACCGCTCACCTCACGGACCATCCTCACCTCACCGCTCACCTCACCGCCCACCTCACCTCACCGCTCACCTCACCGCCCACCTCACCTCACCGCTCACCTCACCGCCCACCTCACCTCACCGCTCACCTCACCGCCCACCTCACCTCACCGCTCACCTCACCGCCCACCTCACCTCACCGCTCACCTCACCGCCCACCTCACCTCACCGCTCACCTCACCCCCCACCTCACCTCACCGCTCACCTCAACGCTCACCTCACCGCTCACCGCTGACCTCACCGCTCACCTCTCCGCTCACCTTACCGCTCACCTCACCGCTCACCGCTCACCTCACCGCTCACCTCACCGCTCACAGACACCTCACCGCTCACCTCACCTCAACGCTCACCTCACCTCACCGCTCACCTCACCTCACCTCACCCCTCACCTCACCTCACCGCTCACCTCACCGCCCACCTCACCTCACCGCTCACCTCACCGCCCACCTCACCTCACCGCACCTCACCGCTCACCTCACCGCCCACCTAACCTCACCGCTCACCTCACCGCCCACCTCACCTCACCGCTCACCTCACCGCCCACCTCACCTCACCGCTCACCTCACCGCCCACCTCACCTCACCGCTCACCTCACCGCCCACCTCACCTCACCGCTCACCTCACCGCCCACCTCACCTCACCGCTCACCTCACCGCCCACCTCACCTCACCGCTCACCTCACCGCCCACCTCACCTCACCGCTCACCTCACCGCCCACCTCACCTCACCGCTCACCTCACCGCCCACCTCACCTCACCGCACCGCTCACCTCACCGCCCACCTCACCTCACCGCACCGCTCACCTCACCGCCCACCTCACCTCACCGCTCACCTCACCGCCCACCTCACCTCACCGCTCACCTCACCGCCCACCTCACCTCACCGCTCACCTCACCGCCCACCTCACCTCACCGCTCACCTCACCGCCCACCTCACCTCACCGCTCACCTCACCGCCCACCTCACCTCACCGCTCACCTCACCGCCACCTCACCTCACCGCTCATCTCACCGCCCACCTCACCTCACCGCTCACCTCACCGCCCACCTCACCTCACCGCTCACCTCACCGCCCACCTCACCGCCCACCTCACCTCACCGCTCACCTCACCGCCCACCTCACCTCACCGCTCACCTCACCGCCCACCTCACCTCACCGCTCACCTCACCGCCCACCTCACCTCACCGCTCACCTCACCGCCCACCTCACCTCACCGCTCACCTCACCGCCCACCTCACCTCACCGCTCACCTCACCGCCCACCTCACCTCACCGCTCACCTCACCGCCCACCTCACCTCACCGCTCACCTCACCGCCCACCTCACCTCACCGCTTACCTCACCGCCCACCTCACCTCACCGCTCACCTCACCGCCCACCTCACCTCACCGCTCACCTCACCGCCCACCTCACCTCACCGCTCACCTCACCGCCCACCTCACCTCACCGCTCACCTCACCGCCCACCTCACCTCACCGCTCACCTCACCGCCCACATCACCTCACCGCTCACCTCACTGCCCACCTCACCTCACCGCCCACCTCACCTCACCGCTCACCTCACCGCCCACCTCACCTCACCGCTCACCTCACCGCGCACCTCACCTCACCGCTCACCTCACCGCCCACCTCACCTCACCGCTCACCTCACCGCTCACCTCTCCTCACCGCTCACCTCACCGCTCACCTCACCGCTCACCTCACCTCACCTCACCGCTCACCTCACCGCTCACCTCATCTCACCGCTCACCTCACCGCTCACCTCACCTCACCGCTCACCTCACCGCTCACCTCACCTCACCGCTCACCTCACCGCTCACATCACCTCACCGCTCACCTCACCGCTCACCTCACCTCACCGCTCACCTCAACGCTCACCTCACCGCTCACCTCTCACCTCACCGCTCACCTCACTGCTCACCTCACCGCTCACCTCTCACCTCACCTCACCGCTCACCTCTCACCTCACCGCTCACCTCACCGCTCACCTCACCGCTCACCGCTCACCTCACCGCTCACCTCACCGCTCACCGCTCACCTCACCGCTCACCTCACCGCTCGCCGCTCACCTCAACGCTCACCTCACCGCTCACCGCTGACCTCACCGCTCACCTCACCACTCACCTCACCGCTCACCGCTCACCTCACCGCTCACCTCACCGCTCACCTCTCACCTCACCGCTCACCTCACCGCTCACCGCTCACCTCACCGCTCACCGCTCACCTCACCGCTCACCTCACCTCACCGCTCACCTCACCGCTCACCTCACCTCACCGCTCACCTCACCGCTCACCTCACCTCACCGCTCACCTCACCTCACCACTCACCTCACCGCTCACCTCACCTCACCGCTCACCTCACCACTCACCTCACACCTCGCCTCACCGCTCACCTCACCGCTCACCTCACCTCACCGCTCACCTCACCGCCCACCTCACCTCACCGCTCACCTCACCGCTCACCTCACCTCACCGCTCACCTCACCGCTCACCTCACCTCACCGCTCACCTCACCGCTGACCTCACCGCTCACCTCACCTCACCGCTCACCTCACCGCTCACCTCACCTCACCGCTCACCTCACCGCTCACCTCACCTCACTGCTCACCTCACCGCTCACCTCACCACTCACCTCACCTCAACGCTCACCTCACCTCACCGCTCACCTCACCTCACCTCACCGCTCACCTCACCGCCCATCTCACCTCACCGCTCACCTCACCGCCCACCTCACCTCACCGCTCACCTCACCGCCCACCTCACCTCACCGCTCACCTCACCGCACCGCTCACCTCACCGCCCACCTCACCTCACCGCTCACCTCACCGCCCACCTCACCTCACCGCTCACCTCACCGCCCACCTCACCTCACCGCTCACCTCACCGCCCACCTCACCTCACCTCACCGCTCGCCTCACCGCCCACCTCACCTCACCGCTCGCCTCACCGCCCACCTCACCTCACCGCTCGCCTCACCGCCCACCTCACCTCACCGCTCACCTCACCGCCCACCTCACCTCACCGCTCACCTCTCCTCACCGCTTACCTCACCGCTCACCTCACCTCACCGCTCACCTCACCGCTCACCTCACCTCACCGCTCACCTCACCGCTCACCTCACCTCACCGCTCACCTCACCGCTCACCGCTCACCTCACCGCTCACCGCTCACCTCACCGCTCACCTCACCGCTCACCTCACCTCACCGCTCACCTCACCGCTCACCTCACCTCACCGCTCACCTCACCGCTCACCGCTCACCTCACCGCCCACCTCACCTCACCGCTCACCTCACCGCCCACCTCACCTCACCGCTCACCTCACCGCCCACCTCACCTCACCGCTCACCTCACCGCCCACCTCACCTCACCGCTCACCTCACCGCCCACCTCACCTCACCGCTCACCTCACCGCCCACCTCACCTCACCGCTCACCTCACCGCCCACCTCACCTCACCGCTCACCTCACCGCCCACCTCACCTCACCGCTCACCTCACCGCCCACCTCACCTCACCGCTCACCTCACCGCCCACCTCACCTCACCGCTCACCTCACCGCCCACCTCACCTCACCGCTCACCTCACCGCCCACCTCACCTCACCGCTCACCTCACCGCCCACCTCACCTCACCGCTCACCTCACCGCCCACCTCACCTCACCGCTCACCTCACCGCCCACCTCACCTCACCGCTCACCTAACCGCCCACCTCACCTCACCGCTCATCTCACCGCCCACCTCACCTCACCGCTCACCTCACCGCCCACCTCACCTCACCGCTCACCTCACCGCCCACCTCACCTCACCGCTCACCTCACCGCCCACCTCACCTCACCGCTCACCTCACCGCCCACCTCACCTCACCGCTCACCTCACCGCCCACCTCACCTCACCGCTCACCTCACCGCCCACCTCACCTCACCGCTCACCTCACCGCCCACCTCACCTCACCGCTCACCTGACCGCCCACCTCACCTCACCGCTCACCTCACCGCCCACCTCACCTCACCGCTCACCTCACCGCCCACCTCACCTCACCGCTCACCTCACCGCCCACCTCACCTCACCGCTCACCTCACCGCCCACCTCACCTCACCGCTCACCTCACCGCCCACCTCACCTCACCGCTCACCTCACCGCCCACCTCACCTCACCGCTCAGCTCACCGCCCACCTCACCTCACCGCTCACCTCACCGCCCACATCACCTCACCGCTCACCTCACCGCCCACCTCACCTCACCGCCCACCTCACCTCACCGCTCACCTCACCGCCCACCTCACCTCACCGCTCACCTCACCGCCCACCTCACCTCACCGCTCACCTCACCGCCCACCTCACCTCACCGCTCACCTCACCGCCCACCTCACCTCACCGCTCACCTCACCGCTCACCTCTCCTCACCGCTCACCTCACCGCTCACCTCACCTCACCGCTCACCTCACCGCTCACCTCACCTCACCGCTCACCTCACCGCTCACCTCACCTCACCGCTCACCTCACCGCTCACCTCACCGCTCACCTCACCGCTCACCTCACCTCACCACTCACCTCACCGCTCACCTCACCTCACCGCTCACCTCACCGCTCACCTCACCGCTCACCTCACCTCACCTCACCGCTCACCTCACCTCACCGCTCACCTCACCGCTCTCCTCACCTCACCGCTCACCTCACCGCTCACCGCTCACCTCACCGCTCACCTCACCTCACCGCTCACCTCACCGCTCACCTCACCTCACCGCTCACCTCACCTCACCCCTCACCTCACCTCACCCCTCACCTCACCTCACCGCTCACCTCTCGCCTCACCGCTCACTTCACCGCTCACCTCACCGCTCACCTCTCACCTCACCGCTCACCTCTCACCTCACCGCCCACCTCACCTCACCGCTCACCTCACCGCTTACCTCACCTCACCGCTCACCTCACCGCTCACCTCACCTCACCGCTCACCTCACCGCTCACCTCACCTCACCGCTCACCTCACCGCTCACCTCACCTCACCACTCACCTCACCGCTCACCTCACCTCACCGCTCACCTCACCGCTCACCTCACCGCTCACCTCACCTCACCTCACCGCTCACCTCACCGCTCACCTCACCGCTCTCCTCACCTCACCGCTCACCTCACCGCTCACCGCTCACCTCACCGCTCACCTCACCTCACCGCGCACCTCACCTCACCCCTCACCTCACCTCACCCCTCACCTCACCTCACCGCTCACCTCACCGCTCACCTCTCGCCTCACCGCTCACTTCACCGCTCACCTCACCGCTCAACTCACCTCACCGCTCACCTCACCTCACCGCTCACCTCACCTCACCGCTCACCTCTCACCTCACCGCTCACCTCTCACCTCACCGCTCACCTCACCGCTCACCTCTCACCTCACCTCACCGCTCACCGCTCACCTCACCGCTCACCTCACCGCTCACCTCACCGCTCACCTCACCGCTCACCTCACCGCTCACCGCTCACCTCACCGCTCACCTCACCGCTCACCGCTCACCTCACCGCTCACCTCACCGCTCACCTCACCGCTCACCGCTCACCTCACCGCTCACCTCACCGCTCACCGCTCACCTCACCGCTCACCTCACCGCTCACCGCACCGCTCACCTCACCTCACCGCTCACCTCACCGCTCACCTCACCTCACCGCTCACCTCACCGCTCACCTCACCGCTCACCTCACCTCACCGCTCACCTCACCTCACCGCTCACCTCACCTCACCGCTCACCTCACCGCTCACCTCACCTAACCGCTCACCTCACCGCTCACCTCACCTCACCGCTCACCTCACCGCTCACCTCACCGCTCACCTCACCGCTCACCTCACCTCACCGCTCACCTCACCGCCCACCTCACCTCACCGCTCACCTCACCGCTCACCTCACCTCACCGCTCACCTCACCTCACCGCTCACCTCACCTCACCGCTCACCTCACCGCTCACCTCACCTCACCGCTCACCTCACCGCTCACCTCACCTCACTGCTCACCTCACCTCACCGCTCACCTCACCGCTCACCTCACCTCAACGCTCACCTCACCGCTCACCTCACCTCACCGCTCACCTCACCGCTCACCTCACCTCACCGCTCACCTCACCGCTCACCTCACCTCACCGCTCACCTCACCGCTCACCTCACCTCACCGCTCACCTCACCTCACCGCTCACCTCACCGCTCACCTCACCTCACCGCTCACCTCACCGCTCACCTCACCGTTCACCTCACCGCTCACCTCACCGCTCACCTCACCGCTCACCTCACCCCTCACCTCACCGCTCAACGCTCACCTCACCCCTCACCTCACCGCTCACCTCACCGCTCACCTCACCCCTCACCTCACCGCTCAACGCTCACCTCACCCCTCACCTCACCGCTCACCGCTCACCTCACCTCACCGCTCACCTCACCGCTCACATCACCTCACCGCTCACCTCACCGCTCACCTCACCTCACCGCTCACCTCACCGCTCACCTCACCTCACCGCTCACCTCAACTCATCTCACCGCTCACCTCACCGCTCACCTCACCTCACCTCACCGCTCACCTCACCTCACCTCACCGCTCACCTCACCTCACCTCACCGCTCACCTCACCTCACCTCACCTCACACCTCACCTCACCGCTCACCTCACCGCTCACCTCACCTCACCTCACCGCTCACCTCACCGCTCACCTCACCTCACCTCACCGCTCACCTCACCTCACCTCGCCTCACCGCTCACCTCACCGCTCACCTCACCTCACCGCTCACCTCACCTCACCTCACCTCGCCTCACCGCTCACCTCGCCTCACCGCTCACCTCACCTCACCGCTCACCTCACCTCACCGCTCACCTGACCGCTCACCTCACCTCACCTCGCCTCACCGCTCACCTCACCGCTCACCTCACCTCACCGCTCACCTCACCTCACCTCGCCTCACCGCTCACCTCGCATCACCGCTCACCTCACCTCACCTCACCGCTCACCTCACCTCATCGCTCTCCTCACCTCACCGCTCACCTCACCTCACCGCTCACCTCACCGCTCACCTCACCCCACCTCACCGCTCACCTCATCTCACCGCTCACCTCACCTCACACCTCACCGCTCACCTCACCTCACCGCTCACCGCTCACCTCACCTCACCGCTCACCTCACCTCACCGCTCACCTCACCTCACCTAACCTCACCGCTCACCTCACCTCACCGCTCACCTCACCTCACCTCACCGCTCACCTCACCTCACCTCACCGCTCACCTCACCTCACCTCTCACCTCACCTCACCTCACCGCTCACCTCACCTCACCGCTCACCTCACCTCACCGCTCACCTCACCTCACCGCTCACCTCACCTCACCTCACCGCTCACCTCACCGCTCACCTCACCTCACCGCTCACCTCACCTCACCTCACCGCTCACCTCACCTCACCGCTCACCTCACCGCTCACCTCACCTCACCTCACCGCTCACCTCACCTCACCTCACCGCTCACCTCACCTCACCGCTCACCTCACCTCACCGCTCACCTCACCTCACCGCTCACCTCACCTCACCTCACACCTCACCGCTCACCTCACCGCTCACCTCACCGCTCACCTCTCACCTCACCGCTCACCTCTCACCTCACCGCCCACCTCACCTCACCGCTCACCTCACCGCTTACCTCACCTCACCGCTCACCTCACCGCTCACCTCACCTCACCGCTCACCTCACCGCTCACCTCACCTCACCGCTCACCTCACCGCTCACCTCACCTCACCACTCACCTCACCGCTCACCTCACCTCACCGCTCACCTCACCGCTCACCTCACCGCTCACCTCACCTCACCTCACCGCTCACCTCACCGCTCACCTCACCGCTCTCCTCACCTCACCGCTCACCTCACCGCTCACCGCTCACCTCACCGCTCACCTCACCTCACCGCGCACCTCACCTCACCCCTCACCTCACCTCACCCCTCACCTCACCTCACCGCTCACCTCACCGCTCACCTCTCGCCTCACCGCTCACTTCACCGCTCACCTCACCGCTCAACTCACCTCACCGCTCACCTCACCTCACCGCTCACCTCACCTCACCGCTCACCTCTCACCTCACCGCTCACCTCTCACCTCACCGCTCACCTCACCGCTCACCTCTCACCTCACCTCACCGCTCACCGCTCACCTCTCACCTCACCTCACCGCTCACCTCACCGCTCACCTCACCGCTCACCTCACCGCTCACCTCACCGCTCACCTCACCGCTCACCGCTCACCTCACCGCTCACCTCACCGCTCACCGCTCACCTCACCGCTCACCTCACCGCTCACCTCACCGCTCACCGCTCACCTCACCGCTCACCTCACCGCTCACCGCTCACCTCACCGCTCACCTCACCGCTCACCGCACCGCTCACCTCACCTCACCGCTCACCTCACCGCTCACCTCACCTCACCGCTCACCTCACCGCTCACCTCACCGCTCACCTCACCTCACCGCTCACCTCACCTCACCGCTCACCTCACCTCACCGCTCACCTCACCGCTCACCTCACCTAACCGCTCACCTCACCGCTCACCTCACCTCACCGCTCACCTCACCGCTCACCTCACCTCACCGCTCACCTCACCGCCCACCTCACCTCACCGCTCACCTCACCGCTCACCTCACCTCACCGCTCACCTCACCTCACCGCTCACCTCACCTCACCGCTCACCTCACCGCTCACCTCACCTCACCGCTCACCTCACCGCTCACCTCACCTCACTGCTCACCTCACCTCACCGCTCACCTCACCGCTCACCTCACCTCAACGCTCACCTCACCGCTCACCTCACCTCACCGCTCACCTCACCGCTCACCTCACCTCACCGCTCACCTCACCGCTCACCTCACCTCACCGCTCACCTCACCGCTCACCTCACCTCACCGCTCACCTCACCTCACCGCTCACCTCACCGCTCACCTCACCTCACCGCTCACCTCACCGCTCACCTCACCGTTCACCTCACCGCTCACCTCACCGCTCACCTCACCGCTCACCTCACCCCTCACCTCACCGCTCAACGCTCACCTCACCCCTCACCTCACCGCTCACCTCACCGCTCACCTCACCCCTCACCTCACCGCTCAACGCTCACCTCACCCCTCACCTCACCGCTCACCGCTCACCTCACCTCACCGCTCACCTCACCGCTCACATCACCTCACCGCTCACCTCACCGCTCACCTCACCTCACCGCTCACCTCACCGCTCACCTCACCTCACCGCTCACCTCAACTCATCTCACCGCTCACCTCACCGCTCACCTCACCTCACCTCACCGCTCACCTCACCTCACCTCACCGCTCACCTCACCTCACCTCACCGCTCACCTCACCTCACCTCACCTCACACCTCACCTCACCGCTCACCTCACCGCTCACCTCACCTCACCTCACCGCTCACCTCACCGCTCACCTCACCTCACCTCACCGCTCACCTCACCTCACCTCGCCTCACCGCTCACCTCACCGCTCACCTCACCTCACCGCTCACCTCACCTCACCTCACCTCGCCTCACCGCTCACCTCGCCTCACCGCTCACCTCACCTCACCGCTCACCTCACCTCACCGCTCACCTGACCGCTCACCTCACCTCACCTCGCCTCACCGCTCACCTCACCGCTCACCTCACCTCACCGCTCACCTCACCTCACCTCGCCTCACCGCTCACCTCGCATCACCGCTCACCTCACCTCACCTCACCGCTCACCTCACCTCATCGCTCTCCTCACCTCACCGCTCACCTCACCTCACCGCTCACCTCACCGCTCACCTCACCCCACCTCACCGCTCACCTCATCTCACCGCTCACCTCACCTCACACCTCACCGCTCACCTCACCTCACCGCTCACCGCTCACCTCACCTCACCGCTCACCTCACCTCACCGCTCACCTCACCTCACCTAACCTCACCGCTCACCTCACCTCACCGCTCACCTCACCTCACCTCACCGCTCACCTCACCTCACCTCACCGCTCACCTCACCTCACCTCTCACCTCACCTCACCTCACCGCTCACCTCACCTCACCGCTCACCTCACCTCACCGCTCACCTCACCTCACCGCTCACCTCACCTCACCTCACCGCTCACCTCACCGCTCACCTCACCTCACCGCTCACCTCACCTCACCTCACCGCTCACCTCACCTCACCGCTCACCTCACCGCTCACCTCACCTCACCTCACCGCTCACCTCACCTCACCTCACCGCTCACCTCACCTCACCGCTCACCTCACCTCACCGCTCACCTCACCTCACCGCTCACCTCACCTCACCTCACACCTCACCGCTCACCTCACCGCTCACCTCACCGCTCACCTCTCACCTCAAAGCTCACCTCTCACCTCACCGCCCACCTCACCTCACCGCTCACCTCACCGCTTACCTCACCTCACCGCTCACCTCACCGCTCACCTCACCTCACCGCTCACCTCACCGCTCACCTCACCTCACCGCTCACCTCACCGCTCACCTCACCTCACCACTCACCTCACCGCTCACCTCACCTCACCGCTCACCTCACCGCTCACCTCACCGCTCACCTCACCTCACCTCACCGCTCACCTCACCGCTCACCTCACCGCTCTCCTCACCTCACCGCTCACCTCACCGCTCACCGCTCACCTCACCGCTCACCTCACCTCACCGCGCACCTCACCTCACCCCTCACCTCACCTCACCCCTCACCTCACCTCACCGCTCACCTCACCGCTCACCTCTCGCCTCACCGCTCACTTCACCGCTCACCTCACCGCTCAACTCACCTCACCGCTCACCTCACCTCACCGCTCACCTCACCTCACCGCTCACCTCTCACCTCACCGCTCACCTCTCACCTCACCGCTCACCTCACCGCTCACCTCTCACCTCACCTCACCGCTCACCGCTCACCTCTCACCTCACCTCACCGCTCACCTCACCGCTCACCTCACCGCTCACCTCACCGCTCACCTCACCGCTCACCGCTCACCTCACCGCTCACCTCACCGCTCACCGCTCACCTCACCGCTCACCTCACCGCTCACCTCACCGCTCACCGCTCACCTCACCGCTCACCTCACCGCTCACCGCTCACCTCACCGCTCACCTCACCGCTCACCGCACCGCTCACCTCACCTCACCGCTCACCTCACCGCTCACCTCACCTCACCGCTCACCTCACCGCTCACCTCACCGCTCACCTCACCTCACCGCTCACCTCACCTCACCGCTCACCTCACCTCACCGCTCACCTCACCGCTCACCTCACCTAACCGCTCACCTCACCGCTCACCTCACCTCACCGCTCACCTCACCGCTCACCTCACCTCACCGCTCACCTCACCACTCACCTCACCTCACCGCTCACCTCACCGCCCACCTCACCTCACCGCTCACCTCACCGCTCACCTCACCTCACCGCTCACCTCACCTCACCGCTCACCTCACCTCACCGCTCACCTCACCGCTCACCTCACCTCACCGCTCACCTCACCGCTCACCTCACCTCACTGCTCACCTCACCTCACCGCTCACCTCACCGCTCACCTCACCTCAACGCTCACCTCACCGCTCACCTCACCTCACCGCTCACCTCACCGCTCACCTCACCTCACCGCTCACCTCACCGCTCACCTCACCTCACCGCTCACCTCACCGCTCACCTCACCTCACCGCTCACCTCACCTCACCGCTCACCTCACCGCTCACCTCACCTCACCGCTCACCTCACCGCTCACCTCACCGTTCACCTCACCGCTCACCTCACCGCTCACCTCACCGCTCACCTCACCCCTCACCTCACCGCTCAACGCTCACCTCACCCCTCACCTCACCGCTCACCTCACCGCTCACCTCACCCCTCACCTCACCGCTCAACGCTCACCTCACCCCTCACCTCACCGCTCACCGCTCACCTCACCTCACCGCTCACCTCACCGCTCACATCACCTCACCGCTCACCTCACCGCTCACCTCACCTCACCGCTCACCTCACCGCTCACCTCACCTCACCGCTCACCTCAACTCATCTCACCGCTCACCTCACCGCTCACCTCACCTCACCTCACCGCTCACCTCACCTCACCTCACCGCTCACCTCACCTCACCTCACCGCTCACCTCACCTCACCTCACCTCACACCTCACCTCACCGCTCACCTCACCGCTCACCTCACCTCACCTCACCGCTCACCTCACCGCTCACCTCACCTCACCTCACCGCTCACCTCACCTCACCTCGCCTCACCGCTCACCTCACCGCTCACCTCACCTCACCGCTCACCTCACCTCACCTCACCTCGCCTCACCGCTCACCTCGCCTCACCGCTCACCTCACCTCACCGCTCACCTCACCTCACCGCTCACCTGACCGCTCACCTCACCTCACCTCGCCTCACCGCTCACCTCACCGCTCACCTCACCTCACCGCTCACCTCACCTCACCTCACCTCGCCTCACCGCTCACCTCGCATCACCGCTCACCTCACCTCACCTCACCGCTCACCTCACCTCATCGCTCTCCTCACCTCACCGCTCACCTCACCTCACCGCTCAACTCACCGCTCACCTCACCCCACCTCACCGCTCACCTCATCTCACCGCTCACCTCACCTCACACCTCACCGCTCACCTCACCTCACCTCACCGCTCACCTCACCTCACCGCTCACCTCACCTCACCGCTCACCTGACCGCTCACCTCACCTCACCTCGCCTCACCGCTCACCTCACCGCTCACCTCACCTCACCGCTCACCTCACCTCACCTCACCTCGCCTCACCGCTCACCTCGCATCACCGCTCACCTCACCTCACCTCACCGCTCACCTCACCTCATCGCTCTCCTCACCTCACCGCTCACCTCACCTCACCGCTCAACTCACCGCTCACCTCACCCCACCTCACCGCTCACCTCATCTCACCGCTCACCTCACCTCACACCTCACCGCTCACCTCACCTCACCTCACCGCTCACCGCTCACCTCACCTCACCGCTCACCTCACCTCACCGCTCACCTCACCTCACCTAACCTCACCGCTCACCTCACCTCACCGCTCACCTCACCTCACCTCACCGCTCACCTCACCTCACCTCACCGCTCACCTCACCTCACCTCTCACCTCACCTCACCTCACCGCTCACCTCACCTCACCGCTCACCTCACCTCACCGCTCACCTCACCTCACCGCTCACCGCTCACCTCACCGCTCACCTCACCTCACCGCTCACCTCACCTCACCTCACCGCTCACCTCACCTCACCGCTCACCTCACCGCTCACCTCACCTCACCTCACCGCTCACCTCACCTCACCTCACCGCTCACCTCACCTCACCTCACCGCTCACCTCACCTCAGCGCTCACCTCACCTCACCGCTCACCTCACCTCACCGCTCACCTCACCTCACCTCACACCTCACCGCTCACCTCACCGCTCACCTCACCGCTCACCTCACCTCACCGCTCAGCTCACCTCACCGCTCAGCTCACCTCACCGCTCCGCTCACCTCAGCGCTCAGGTCACCTCACCGCTCAGCTCAGCTCACCGCTCAGCTCAGGTCACCACTCTGCTCAGCTCACCGCTCAGCTCAGCTCACCGCTCAGCTCACCACCCAGCTCACCACCCAGCTCACCACCCAGCTCACCACTCAGCTCACCACTTAGCTCGCCACTCAGCTCGCCACTCAGCTCACCACTCAGCTCACCACTCAGCTCACCACACTCCACAGCTCACCACTCACCTCACCGCTCACCTCACCGCCCACCTCACCTCACCGCTCACCTCACCGCCCACCTCACCTCACCGCTCACCTCACCGCCCACCTCACCTCACCGCTCACCTCACCGCCCACCTCACCTCACCGCTCACCTCACCGCCCACCTCACCTCACCGCTCACCTCACCGCCCACCTCACCTCACCGCTCACCTCACCGCTCACCTCACCGCCCACCTCACCTCACCGCTCACCTCACCGCCCACCTCACCTCACCGCTCACCTCACCGCCCACCTCACCTCACCGCTCACCTCACCGCCCACCTCACCTCACCGCTCACCTCACCGCCCACCTCACCGCCCACCTCACCTCACCGCTCACCTCACCGCCCACCTCACCTCACCGCTCACCTCACCGCCCACCTCACCGCTCACCTCACCGCCCACCTCACCTCACCGCTCACCTCACCGCCCACCTCACCTCACCGCTCACCTCACCGCCCACCTCACCTCACCGCTCACCTCACCGCCCACCTCACCTCACCGCTCACCTCACCGCCCACCTCACCTCACCGCTCACCTCACCGCCCACCTCACCTCACCGCTCACCTCACCGCCCACATCACCTCACCGCTCACCTCACCGCCCACCTCACCTCACCGCCCACCTCACCTCACCGCTCACCTCACCGCCCACCTCACCTCACCGCTCACCTCACCGCCCACCTCACCTCACCGCTCACCTCACCGCCCACCTCACCTCACCGCTCACCTCACCGCTCACCTCTCCTCACCGCTCACCTCACCGCTCACCTCACCGCTCACCTCACCTCACCGCTCACCTCACCGCTCACCTCACCTCACCGCTCACCTCACCTCACCGCTCACCTCACCGCTCACCTCACCTCACCGCTCACCTCACCTCACCGCTCACCTCACCGCTCACCTCACCGCTCACCTCACCGCTCACCTCACATCACCGCTCACCTCACCTCACCCCTCACCTCACCTCACCGCTCACCTCACCTCACCGCTCACCTCACCTCTCGCCTCACCGCTCACCGCTCACCTCACCTCACCGCTCAACTCCCCTCACCGCTCACCTCACCGCTCACCTCACCTCACCGCTCACCTCACCGCTCACCTCACCGCTCACCTCACCGCTCACCTCTCACCTCACCGCTCACCTCTCACCTCACCTCACCGCTCACCTCTCACCTCACCTCACCGCTCACCTCTCACCTCACCTCACCGCTCACCTCTCACCTCACCTCACCGCTCACCTCTCACCTCACCTCACCGCTCACCTCACCGCTCACCTCACCGCTCACCTCACCGCTCACCTCACCTCACCGCTCACCTCACCGCTCACCTCAACTCATCTCACCGCTCACCTCACCTCACCTCACCGCTCACCTCACCTCACCTCACCGCTCACCTCACCTCACCTCACCGCTGACCTCACCTCACCGCTCACCTCTCGCCTCACCGCTCACTTCACCGCTCACCTCACCTCACCGCTCAACTCCCCTCACCGCTCACCTCACCGCTCACCTCACCGCTCACCTCACCTCACCGCTCACCTCACCGCTCACCTCACCGCTCACCTCTCACCTCACCTCTCACCTCACCGCTCACCTCTCACCTCACCTCTCACCTCACCGCTCACCTCTCACCTCACCGCTCACCTCACCGCTCACCTCACCGCTCACCTCTCACCTCACCTCACCGCTCACCTCACCGCTCACCTCACCTCACCGCTCACCTCACCGCTCACCTCACCTCACCGCTCACCTCAACTCATCTCACCGCTCACCTCACCTCACCGCTCACCTCACCGCTCACCTCACCTCACCGCTCACCTCACCGCTCACCTCACCGCTCCTCACCTCACCGCTCACCTCACCTCACACCTCACCTCACCTCACCGCTCACCTCAACTCACCTCGCCTCACCGCTCACCTCACCGCTCACCTCACCTCACCGCTCACCTCACCTCACCTCACCTCGCCTCACCGCTCACCTCGCCTCACCGCTCACCTCACCTCACCGCTCACCTCACCTCACCGCTCACCTCACCGCTCACCTCACCTCACCGCTCACCTCACCTCACCTCGCCTCACCGCTCACCTCACCGCTCACCTCACCTCACCGCTCACCTCACCTCACCTTACCTCGCCTCACCGCTCACCTCGCCTCACCGCTCACCTCACCTCACCTCACCGCTCACCTCACCTCATCGCTCACCTCACCTCACCGCTCACCTCACCTCACCGCTCACCTCACCTCACCGCTCACCTCACCCCACCTCACCGCTCACCTCATCTCACCGCTCACCTCACCTCACACCTCACCGCTCACCTCACCTCACCGCTCACCTCACCGCTCACCTCACCTCACCGCTCACCTCATCTCACCTCACCGCTCACCTCACCTCACCTCACCGCTCACCTCACCTCACCTCACCGCTCACCTCACCTCACCTCACAGCTCACCTCACCTCACCTCTCACCTCACCTCACCGCTCACCTCACCTCACCGCTCACCTCACCTCACCGCTCACCTCACCTCACCGCTCACCTCACCTCACCGCTCACCTCACCTCACCGCTCACCTCACCTCACCGCTCACCTCACCTCACCTCACCGCTCACCTCACCTCACCACTCACCTCACCGCTCACCTCACCTCACCTCACCGCTCACCTCACCGCTCACCTCACCTCACCGCTCAGCTCACCTCACCGCTCAGCTCACCTCACCGCTCCGCTCACCTCAGCGCTCAGGTCACCTCACCGCTCAGCTCAGCTCACCGCTCAGCTCAGCTCACCGCTCAGCTCAGCTCACCGCTCAGCTCAGCTCACCGCTCAGCTCACCACCCAGCTCACCACCCAGCTCACCACTCAGCTCGCCACTCAGCTCGCCACTCAGCTCACCACTCAGCTCACCATACTCCACAGCTCACCACTCACCTCACCGCTCACCTCACCGCCCACCTCACCTCACCGCTCACCTCACCGCCCACCTCACCTCACCGCTCACCTCACCGCCCACCTCACCTCACCGCTCACCTCACCGCCCACCTCACCTCACCGCTCACCTCACCGCCCACCTCACCTCACCGCTCACCTCACCGCCCACCTCACGTCACCGCTCACCTCACCGCTCACCTCACCGCTCACCTCACCTCACCGCTCACCTCACCGCTCACCTCAACTCATCTCACCGCTCACCTCACCTCACCTCACCGCTCACCTCACCTCACCTCACCGCTCACCTCACCTCACCTCACCGCTCACCTCACCTCACCGCTCACCTCTCGCCTCACCGCTCACTTCACCGCTCACCTCACCTCACCGCTCAACTCCCCTCACCGCTCACCTCACCGCTCACCTCACCGCTCACCTCACCTCACCGCTCACCTCACCGCTCACCTCACCGCTCACCTCTCACCTCACCTCTCACCTCACCGCTCACCTCTCACCTCACCTCTCACCTCACCGCTCACCTCTCACCTCACCGCTCACCTCACCGCTCACCTCACCGCTCACCTCTCACCTCACCTCACCGCTCACCTCACCGCTCACCTCACCTCACCGCTCACCTCACCGCTCACCTCACCTCACCGCTCACCTCAACTCATCTCACCGCTCACCTCACCTCACCTCACCGCTCACCTCACCGCTCACCTCACCTCACCGCTCACCTCACCGCTCACCTCACCGCTCCTCACCTCACCGCTCACCTCACCTCACACCTCACCTCACCTCACCGCTCACCTCAACTCACCTCGCCTCACCGCTCACCTCACCGCTCACCTCACCTCACCGCTCACCTCACCTCACCTCGCCTCACCGCTCACCTCGCCTCACCGCTCACCTCACCTCACCGCTCACCTCACCTCACCGCTCACCTCACCGCTCACCTCACCTCACCGCTCACCTCACCTCACCTCGCCTCACCGCTCACCTCACCGCTCACCTCACCTCACCGCTCACCTCACCTCACCTTACCTCGCCTCACCGCTCACCTCGCCTCACTGCTCACCTCACCTCACCTCACCGCTCACCTCACCTCATCGCTCACCTCACCTCACCGCTCACCTCACCTCACCGCTCACCTCACCTCACCGCTCACCTCACCCCACCTCACCGCTCACCTCATCTCACCGCTCACCTCACCTCACACCTCACCGCTCACCTCACCTCACCGCTCACCTCACCGCTCACCTCACCTCACCGCTCACCTCATCTCACCTCACCGCTCACCTCACCTCACCTCACCGCTCACCTCACCTCACCTCACCGCTCTCACCTCACCTCACAGCTCACCTCACCTCACCTCTCACCTCACCTCACCGCTCACCTCACCTCACCGCTCACCTCACCTCACCGCTCACCTCACCTCACCGCTCACCTCACCTCACCGCTCACCTCACCTCACCGCTCACCTCACCTCACCTCACCGCTCACCTCACCTCACCACTCACCTCACCGCTCACCTCACCTCACCTCACCGCTCACCTCACCGCTCACCTCACCTCACCGCTCAGCTCACCTCACCGCTCAGCTCACCTCACCGCTCCGCTCACCTCAGCGCTCAGGTCACCTCACCGCTCAGCTCAGCTCACCGCTCAGCTCAGCTCACCGCTCAGCTCAGCTCACCGCTCAGCTCAGCTCACCGCTCAGCTCAGCTCACCGCTCAGCTCACCACCCAGCTCACCACCCAGCTCACCACTCAGCTCGCCACTCAGCTCGCCACTCAGCTCACCACTCAGCTCACCATACTCCACAGCTCACCACTCACCTCACCGCTCACCTCACCGCCCACCTCACCTCACCGCTCACCTCACCGCCCACCTCACCTCACCGCTCACCTCACCGCCCACCTCACCTCACCGCTCACCTCACCGCCCACCTCACCTCACCGCTCACCTCACCGCCCACCTCACCTCACCGCTCACCTCACCGCCCACCTCACCTCACCGCTCACCTCACCGCCCACCTCACCTCACCGCTCACCTCACCGCCCACCTCACCTCACCGCTCACCTCACCGCCCACCTCACCTCACCACTCACCTCACCGCCCACCTCACCGCCCACCTCACCTCACCGCTCACCTCACCGCCCACCTCACCTCACCGCTCACCTCACCGCCCACCTCACCGCTCACCTCACCGCCCACCTCACCTCACCGCTCACCTCACCGCCCACCTCACCTCACCGCTCACCTCACCGCCCACCTCACCTCACCGCTCACCTCACCGCCCACCTCACCTCACCGCTCACCTCACCGCCCACCTCACCTCACCGCTCACCTCACCGCCCACCTCACCTCACCGCTCACCTCACCGCCCACATCACCTCACCGCTCACCTCACCGCCCACCTCACCTCACCGCTCACCTCACCTCACCGCTCACCTCACCGCCCACCTCACCTCACCGCTCACCTCACCGCCCACCTCACCTCACCGCTCACCTCACCTCACCGCTCACCTCAACTCATCTCACCGCTCACCTCACCTCACCTCACCGCTCACCTCACCTCACCGCTCACCTCACCTCACCTCACCGCTCACCTCACCTCACCGCTCACCTCTCGCCTCACCGCTCACTTCACCGCTCACCTCACCTCACCGCTCAACTCCCCTCACCGCTCACCTCACCGCTCACCTCACCGCTCACCTCACCTCACCGCTCACCTCACCGCTCACCTCACCGCTCACCTCTCACCTCACCTCTCACCTCACCGCTCACCTCTCACCTCACCTCTCACCTCACCGCTCACCTCTCACCTCACCGCTCACCTCACCGCTCACCTCACCGCTCACCTCTCACCTCACCTCACCGCTCACCTCACCGCTCACCTCACCGCTCACCTCACCTCACCGCTCACCTCACCGCTCACCTCACCTCACCGCTCACCTCAACTCATCTCACCGCTCACCTCACCTCACCTCACCGCTCACCTCACCGCTCACCTCACCTCACCGCTCACCTCACCGCTCACCTCACCGCTCCTCACCTCACCGCTCACCTCACCTCACACCTCACCTCACCGCTCACCTCAACTCACCTCGCCTCACCGCTCACCTCACCGCTCACCTCACCTCACCGCTCACCTCACCTCACCTCACCTCGCCTCACCGCTCACCTCGCCTCACCGCTCACCTCACCTCACCGCTCACCTCACCTCACCGCTCACCTCACCGCTCACCTCACCTCACCGCTCACCTCACCTCACCTCGCCTCACCGCTCACCTCACCGCTCACCTCACCTCACCGCTCACCTCACCTCACCTCACCTCGCCTCACCGCTCACCTCGCCTCACCGCTCACCTCACCTCACCTCACCGCTCACCTCACCTCATCGCTCACCTCACCTCACCGCTCACCTCACCTCACCGCTCACCTCACCTCACCGCTCACCTCACCCCACCTCACCGCTCACCTCATCACACCGCTCACCTCACCTCACACCTCACCGCTCAGCTCACCTCACCGCTCACCTCACCGCTCACCTCACCTCACCGCTCACCTCATCTCACCTCACCGCTCACCTCACCTCACCTCACCGCTCACCTCACCTCACCTCACCGCTCACCTCACCTCACCTCACAGCTCACCTCACCTCACCTCTCACCTCACCTCACCGCTCACCTCACCTCACCGCTCACCTCACCTCACCGCTCACCTCACCTCACCGCTCACCTCACCTCACCTCACCGCTCACCTCACCGCTCACCTCACCTCACCGCTCACCTCACCTCACCGCTCACCTCACCTCACCTCACCGCTCACCTCACCTCACCGCTCACCTCACCTCACCGCTCACCTCACCTCACCTCACCGCTCACCTCACCGCTCACCTCACCTCACCGCTCAGCTCACCTCACCGCTCAGCTCACCTCACCGCTCCGCTCACCTCAGCGCTCAGGTCACCTCACCGCTCAGCTCAGCTCACCGCTCAGCTCAGCTCACCGCTCAGCTCAGCTCACCGCTCAGCTCACCACCCAGCTCACCACCCAGCTCACCACCCAGCTCACCACTCAGCTCGCCACTCAGCTCACCACTCAGCTCACCACTCAGCTCACCACACTCCACAGCTCACCACTCACCTCACCGCTCACCTCACCGCCCACCTCACCTCACCGCTCACCTCACCGCCCACCTCACCTCACCGCTCACCTCACCGCCCACCTCACCTCACCGCTCACCTCACCGCCCACCTCACCTCACCGCTCACCTCACCGCCCACCTCACCTCACCGCTCACCTCACCGCCCACCTCACCTCACCGCTCACCTCACCGCCCACCTCACCTCACCGCTCACCTCACCGCCCACCTCACCTCACCGCTCACCTCACCGCCCACCTCACCTCACCGCTCACCTCACCGCCCACCTCACCGCCCACCTCACCTCACCGCTCACCTCACCGCCCACCTCACCGCTCACCTCACCGCCCACCTCACCTCACCGCTCACCTCACCGCTCACCTCACCTCACCGCTCACCTCACCGCTCACCTCACCTCACCGCTCACCTCACCTCACCGCTCACCTCACCGCTCACCTCACCGCTCACCTCACCGCTCACCTCACCTCACCGCTCACCTCACCGCTCACCTCACCGCTCACCGCTCACCTCACCGCTCACCTCACCGCTCACCTCACCTCACCCCTCACCTCACCTCACCCCTCACCTCACCTCACCCCTCACCTCACCTCACCGCTCACCTCACCGCTCACCTCTCGCCTCACCGCTCACTTCACCGCTCACCTCACCTCACCGCTCAACTCCCCTCACCGCTCACCTCACCGCTCACCTCACCGCTCACCTCACCTCACCGCTCACCTCACCGCTCACCTCTCACCTCACCTCTCACCTCACCGCTCACCTCTCACCTCACCGCTCACCTCACCGCTCACCTCTCACCTCACCGCTCACCTCACCGCTCACCTCTCACCTCACCTCACCGCTCACCTCACCGCTCACCTCACCGCTCACCTCACCGCTCACCTCACCTCACCGCTCACCTCAACTCATCTCACCGCTCACCTCACCTCACCTCACCGCTCACCTCACCGCTCACCTCACCTCACCGCTCACCTCACCGCTCAGCTCACCGCTCCTCACCTCACCGCTCACCTCTCACCTCACCTCACCGCTCACCTCACCGCTCACCTCACCGCTCACCTCACCTCACCGCTCACCTCACCTCACCTCACCGCTCACCTCACCGCTCACCTCACCTCACCGCTCACCTCACCGCTCAGCTCACCGCTCCTCACCTCACCGCTCACCTCTCACCTCACCTCACCGCTCACCTCACCGCTCACCTCACCGCTCACCTCACCGCTCACCTCACCTCACTGCTCACCTCAACTCATCTCACCGCTCACCTCACCTCACCTCACCGCTCACCTCACCGCTCACCTCACCTCACCGCTCACCTCACCGCTCAGCTCACCGCTCCTCACCTCACCGCTCACCTCACCTCACACCTCACCTTACCTCACCGCTCACCTCAACTCACCTCGCCTCACCGCTCACCTCACCGCTCACCTCACCTCACCGCTCACCTCACCTCACCTCACCTCGCCTCACCGCTCACCTCGCCTCACCGCTCACCTCACCTCACCGCTCACCTCACCTCACCGCTCACCTCACCGCTCACCTCACCTCACCGCTCACCTCACCTCACCTCGCCTCACCGCTCACCTCACCTCACCCCTCACCTCACCTCACCGCTCACCTCACCGCTAACCTCTCGCCTCACCGCTCACTTCACCGCTCACCTCACCTCACCGCTCAACTCCCCTCACCGCTCACCTCACCGCTCACCTCACCGCTCACCTCACCTCACCGCTCACCTCACCGCTCACCTCACCGCTCACCTCTCACCTCACCTCTCACCTCACCGCTCACCTCTCACCTCACCGCTCACCTCACCGCTCACCTCTCACCTCACCGCTCACCTCACCGCTCACCTCTCACCTCACCTCACCGCTCACCTCACCGCTCACCTCACCGCTCACCTCACCGCTCACCTCACCTCACCGCTCACCTCAACTCATCTCACCGCTCACCTCACCTCACCGCACCTCACCGCTCACCTCACCGCTCAGCTCACCGCTCCTCACCTCACCGCTCACCTCTCACCTCACCTCACCGCTCACCTCACCGCTCACCTCACCGCTCACCTCACCGCTCACCTCACCTCACCGCTCACCTCACCTCACCGCTCACCTCACCGCTCACCTCACCTCACCGCTCACCTCACCGCTCAGCTCACCGCTCCTCACCTCACCGCTCACCTCTCACCTCACCTCACCGCTCACCTCACCGCTCACCTCACCGCTCACCTCACCGCTCACCTCACCTCACCGCTCACCTCAACTCATCTCACCGCTCACCTCACCTCACCTCACCGCTCACCTCACCGCTCACCTCACCTCACCGCTCACCTCACCGCTCAGCTCACCGCTCCTCACCTCACCGCTCACCTCACCTCACACCTCACCTTACCTCACCGCTCACCTCAACTCACCTCGCCTCACCGCTCACCTCACCGCTCACCTCACCTCACCGCTCACCTCACCTCACCTCACCTCGCCTCACCGCTCACCTCGCCTCACCGCTCACCTCACCTCACCGCTCACCTCACCTCACCGCTCACCTCACCGCTCACCTCGCCTCACCGCTCACCTCACCTCACCTCGCCTCACCGCTCACCTCACCGCTCACCTCACCTCACCGCTCACCTCACCTCACCTCGCCTCACGGCTCACCTCGCCTCACCGCTCACCTCACCTCACCGCTCACCTCACCTCATCGCTCACCTCACCTCACCGCTCACCTCACCTCACCGCTCACCTCACCTCACCGCTCACCTCACCCCACCTCACCGCTCACCTCATCTCACCGCTCACCTCACCTCACACCTCACCGCTCACCTCACCTCACCGCTCACCTCACCGCTCACCTCACCTCACCGCTCACCTCATCTCACCTCACCGCTCACCTCACCTCACCGCTCACCTCACCTCACCTCACCTCGCCTCACCGCTCACCTCGCCTCACCGCTCACCTCACCTCACCGCTCACCTCACCTCACCGCTCACCTCACCGCTCACCTCACCTCACCGCTCACCTCACCTCACCTCGCCTCACCGCTCACCTCACCTCACCCCTCACCTCACCTCACCGCTCACCTCACCGCTCACCTCTCGCCTCACCGCTCACTTCACCGCTCACCTCACCTCACCGCTCAACTCCCCTCACCGCTCACCTCACCGCTCACCTCACCGCTCACCTCACCTCACCGCTCACCTCACCGCTCACCTCACCGCTCACCTCTCACCTCACCTCTCACCTCACCGCTCACCTCTCACCTCACCGCTCACCTCACCGCTCACCTCTCACCTCACCGCTCACCTCACCGCTCACCTCTCACCTCACCTCACCGCTCACCTCACCGCTCACCTCACCGCTCACCTCACCGCTCACCTCACCGCTCACCTCACCTCACCGCTCACCTCAACTCATCTCACCGCTCACCTCACCTCACCTCACCGCTCACCTCACCGCTCACCTCACCTCACCGCTCACCTCACCGCTCAGCTCACCGCTCCTCACCTCACCGCTCACCTCTCACCTCACCTCACCGCTCACCTCACCGCTCACCTCACCGCTCACCTCACCGCTCACCTCACCTCACCGCTCACCTCACCTCACCTCACCGCTCACCTCACCGCTCACCTCACCTCACCGCTCACCTCACCGCTCAGCTCACCGCTCCTCACCTCACCGCTCACCTCTCACCTCACCTCACCGCTCACCTCACCGCTCACCTCACCGCTCACCTCACCGCTCACCTCACCTCACCGCTCACCTCAACTCATCTCACCGCTCACCTCACCTCACCTCACCGCTCACCTCACCGCTCACCTCACCTCACCGCTCACCTCACCGCTCAGCTCACCGCTCCTCACCTCACCGCTCACCTCACCTCACACCTCACCTTACCTCACCGCTCACCTCAACTCACCTCGCCTCACCGCTCACCTCACCGCTCACCTCACCTCACCGCTCACCTCACCTCACCTCACCTCGCCTCACCGCTCACCTCGCCTCACCGCTCACCTCACCTCACCGCTCACCTCACCTCACCGCTCACCTCACCGCTCACCTCACCTCACCGCTCACCTCACCTCACCTCGCCTCACGGCTCACCTCACCGCCCACCTCACCTCACCGCTCACCTCACCGCTCACCTCACCTCACCGCTCACCTCACCGCTCACCTCACCTCACCGCTCACCTCACCTCACCGCTCACCTCACCGCTCACCTCACCGCTCACCTCACCTCACCGCTCACCTCACCGCTCACCTCACCGCTCACCTCACCGCTCACCGCTCACCTCAGCGCTCACCTCACCGCTCACCTCACCTCACCCCTCACCTCACCTCACCCCTCACCTCACCTCACCGCTCACCTCACCGCTCACCTCTCGCCTCACCGCTCACTTCACCGCTCACCTCACCTCACCGCTCAACTCCCCTCACCGCTCACCTCACCGCTCACCTCACCGCTCACCTCACCTCACCGCTCACCTCACCGCTCACCTCACCGCTCACCTCTCACCTCACCTCTCACCTCACCGCTCACCTCTCACCTCACCGCTCACCTCACCGCTCACCTCTCACCTCACCGCTCACCTCACCGCTCACCTCTCACCTCACCTCACCGCTCACCTCACCGCTCACCTCACCGCTCACCTCACCGCTCACCTCACCTCACCGCTCACCTCAACTCATCTCACCGCTCACCTCACCTCACCTCACCGCTCACCTCACCGCTCACCTCACCTCACCGCTCACCTCACCGCTCAGCTCACCGCTCCTCACCTCACCGCTCACCTCTCACCTCACCTCACCGCTCACCTCACCGCTCACCTCACCGCTCACCTCACCGCTCACCTCACCTCACCGCTCACCTCACCTCACCGCTCACCTCACCTCACCTCACCGCTCACCTCACCGCTCACCTCACCTCACCGCTCACCTCACCGCTCAGCTCACCGCTCCTCACCTCACCGCTCACCTCTCACCTCACCTCACCGCTCACCTCACCGCTCACCTCACCGCTCAACTCACCGCTCACCTCACCTCACCGCTCACCTCAACTCATCTCACCGCTCACCTCACCTCACCTCACCGCTCACCTCACCGCTCACCTCACCTCACCGCTCACCTCACCGCTCAGCTCACCGCTGCTCACCTCACCGCTCACCTCACCTCACACCTCACCTTACCTCACCGCTCACCTCAACTCACCTCGCCTCACCGCTCACCTCACCGCTCACCTCACCTCACCGCTCACCTCACCTCACCTCACCTCGCCTCACCGCTCACCTCGCCTCACCGCTCACCTCACCTCACCGCTCACCTCACCTCACCGCTCACCTCACCGCTCACCTCACCTCACCGCTCACCTCACCTCACCTCGCCTCACCGCTCACCTCACCTCACCCCTCACCTCACCTCACCGCTCACCTCACCGCTCACCTCTCGCCTCACCGCTCACTTCACCGCTCACCTCACCTCACCGCTCAACTCCCCTCACCGCTCACCTCACCGCTCACCTCACCGCTCACCTCACCTCACCGCTCACCTCACCGCTCACCTCACCGCTCACCTCTCACCTCACCTCTCACCTCACCGCTCACCTCTCACCTCACCGCTCACCTCACCGCTCACCTCTCACCTCACCGCTCACCTCACCGCTCACCTCTCACCTCACCTCACCGCTCACCTCACCGCTCACCTCACCGCTCACCTCACCGCTCACCTCACCTCACTGCTCACCTCAACTCATCTCACCGCTCACCTCACCTCACCTCACCGCTCACCTCACCGCTCACCTCACCTCACCGCTCACCTCACCGCTCAGCTCACCGCTCCTCACCTCACCGCTCACCTCTCACCTCACCTCACCGCTCACCTCACCGCTCACCTCACCGCTCACCTCACCTCACCGCTCACCTCACCTCACCTCACCGCTCACCTCACCGCTCAGCTCACCGCTCCTCACCTCACCGCTCACCTCTCACCTCACCTCACCGCTCACCTCACCGCTCACCTCACCGCTCACCTCACCGCTCACCTCACCTCACCGCTCACCTCAACTCATCTCACCGCTCACCTCACCTCACCTCACCGCTCACCTCACCGCTCACCTCACCTCACCGCTCACCTCACCGCTCAGCTCACCGCTCCTCACCTCACCGCTCACCTCACCTCACACCTCACCGCTCCTCACCTCACCGCTCACCTCACCTCACACCTCACCTTACCTCACCGCTCACCTCAACTCACCTCGCCTCACCGCTCACCTCACCGCTCACCTCACCTCACCGCTCACCTCACCTCACCTCACCTCGCCTCACCGCTCACCTCGCCTCACCGCTCACCTCACCTCACCGCTCACCTCACCTCACCGCTCACCTCACCGCTCACCTCACCTCACCGCTCACCTCACCTCACCTCGCCTCACCGCTCACCTCACCGCTCACCTCACCTCACCGCTCACCTCACCTCACCTCGCCTCACAGCTCACCTCGCCTCACCGCTCACCTCACCTCACCTCACCGCTCACCTCACCTCATCGCTCACCTCACCTCACCGCTCACCTCACCTCACCGCTCACCTCACCTCACCGCTCACCTCACCCCACCTCACCGCTCACCTCATCTCACCGCTCACCTCACCTCACACCTCACCGCTCACCTCACCTCACCGCTCACCTCACCGCTCACCTCACCTCACCGCTCACCTCATCTCACCTCACCGCTCACCTCACCTCACCGCTCACCTCACCTCACCTCACCGCTCACCTCACCTCACCTCACAGCTCACCTCACCTCACCTCTCACCTCACCTCACCGCTCACCTCACCTCACCGCTCACCTCACCTCACCGCTCACCTCACCTCACCTCACCGCTCACCTCACCTCACCGCTCACCTCACCTCACCGCTCACCTCACCTCACCTCACCGCTCACCTCACCTCACCGCTCACCTCACCTCACCGCTCACCTCACCTCACCTCACCGCTCACCTCACCTCACCGCTCACCTCACCTCACCGCTCACCTCACCTCACCTCACCGCTCACCTCACCTCACCGCTCACCTCACCTCACCTCACCGCTCACCTCACCTCACCTCACCGCTCACCTCTCACCTCACCTCACCGCTCACCTCACCGCTCACCTCACCGCTCACCTCACCGCTCACCTCACCTCACCGCTCACCTCACCTCACCTCACCGCTCACCTCACCGCTCACCTCACCTCACCGCTCACCTCACCGCTCAGCTCACCGCTCCTCACCTCACCGCTCACCTCTCACCTCACCTCACCGCTCACCTCACCGCTCACCTCACCGCTCACCTCACCTCACCGCTCACCTCAACTCATCTCACCGCTCACCTCACCTCACCTCACCGCTCACCTCACCGCTCACCTCACCTCACCGCTCACCTCACCGCTCAGCTCACCGCTCCTCACCTCACCGCTCACCTCACCTCACACCTCACCTTACCTCACCGCTCACCTCAACTCACCTCGCCTCACCGCTCACCTCACCGCTCACCTCACCTCACCGCTCACCTCACCTCACCTCACCTCGCCTCACCGCTCACCTCGCCTCACCGCTCACCTCACCTCACCGCTCACCTCACCTCACCGCTCACCTCACCGCTCACCTCACCTCACCGCTCACCTCACCTCACCTCGCCTCACCGCTCACCTCACCGCTCACCTCACCTCACCGCTCACCTCACCTCACCTCGCCTCACGGCTCACCTCGCCTCACCGCTCACCTCACCTCACCTCACCGCTCACCTCACCTCATCGCTCACCTCACCTCACCGCTCACCTCACCTCACCGCTCACCTCACCTCACCGCTCACCTCACCCCACCTCACCGCTCACCTCATCTCACCGCTCACCTCACCTCACACCTCACCGCTCACCTCACCTCACACCTCACCGCTCACCTCACCGCTCACCTCACCTCACCGCTCACCTCATCTCACCTCACCGCTCACCTCACCTCACCGCTCACCTCACCTCACCTCACCGCTCACCTCACCTCACCTCACAGCTCACCTCACCTCACAGCTCACCTCACCTCACCTCTCACCTCACCTCACCGCTCACCTCACCTCACCGCTCACCTCACCTCACCGCTCACCTCACCTCACCGCTCACCTCACCTCATCGCTCACCTCACCTCACCGCTCACCTCACCTCACCGCTCACCTCACCTCACCGCTCACCTCACCCCACCTCACCGCTCACCTCATCTCACCGCTCACCTCACCTCACACCTCACCGCTCACCTCACCTCACCGCTCACCTCACCGCTCACCTCACCTCACCGCTCACCTCATCTCACCTCACCGCTCACCTCACCTCACCGCTCACCTCACCTCACCTCACCGCTCACCTCACCTCACCTCACAGCTCACCTCACCTCACCTCTCACCTCACCTCACCGCTCACCTCACCTCACCGCTCACCTCACCTCACCGCTCACCTCACCGCTCACCTCACCGCTCACCTCACCGCTCACCTCACCTCACCGCTCACCTCACCGCTCACCTCACCGCTCACCTCACCGCTCACCGCTCACCTCACCGCTCACCTCACCGCTCACCTCACCTCACCCCTCACCTCACCTCACCCCTCACCTCACCTCACCGCTCACCTCACCGCTCACCTCTCGCCTCACCGCTCACTTCACCGCTCACCTCACCTCACCGCTCAACTCCCCTCACCGCTCACCTCACCGCTCACCTCACCGCTCACCTCACCTCACCGCTCTCCTCACCGCTCACCTCACCGCTCACCTCTCACCTCACCTCTCACCTCACCGCTCACCTCTCACCTCACCGCTCACCTCACCGCTCACCTCTCACCTCACCGCTCACCTCACCGCTCACCTCTCACCTCACCTCACCGCTCACCTCACCGCTCACCTCACCGCTCACCTCACCTCACCGCTCACCTCAACTCATCTCACCGCTCACCTCACCTCACCTCACCGCTCACCTCACCGCTCACCTCACCTCACCGCTCACCTCACCGCTCAGCTCACCGCTCCTCACCTCACCGCTCACCTCACCTCACACCTCACCTTACCTCACCGCTCACCTCAACTCACCTCGCCTCACCGCTCACCTCACCGCTCACCTCACCTCACCGCTCACCTCACCTCACCTCACCTCACCTCGCCTCACCGCTCACCTCGCCTCACCGCTCACCTCACCTCACCGCTCACCTCACCTCACCGCTCACCTCACCGCTCACCTCACCTCACCGCTCACCTCACCTCACCTCGCCTCACCGCTCACCTCACCGCTCACCTCACCTCACCGCTCACCTCACCTCACCTCGCCTCACGGCTCTTCTCGCCTCACCGCTCACCTCACCTCACCTCACCGCTCACCTCACCTCATCGCTCACCTCACCTCACCGCTCACCTCACCTCACCGCTCACCTCACCTCACCGCTCACCTCACCCCACCTCACCGCTCACCTCATCTCACCGCTCACCTCACCTCACACCTCACCGCTCACCTCACCTCACCGCTCACCTCACCGCTCACCTCACCTCACCGCTCACCTCATCTCACCTCACCGCTCACCTCACCTCACCGCTCACCTCACCTCACCTCACCGCTCACCTCACCTCACCTCACAGCTCACCTCACCTCACCTCTCACCTCACCTCACCGCTCACCTCACCTCACCGCTCACCTCACCTCACCGCTCACCTCACCTCACCTCACCGCTCACCTCACCTCACCGCTCACCTCACCTCACCGCTCACCTCACCTCACCTCACCGCTCACCTCACCTCACCGCTCACCTCACCTCACAGCTCACCTCACCTCACCTCACCGCTCACCTCACCTCACCTCACCGCTCACCTCACCTCACCTCACCGCTCACCTCACCTCACCGCACCGCTCACCTCACCGCTCACCTCACCTCACCTCACCGCTCACCTCACCTCACCGCTCACCTCACCTCACCGCTCACCTCACCTCACCGCTCACCTCACCTCACCGCTCACCTCACCTCACCTCACCGCTCACCTCACCGCTCACCTTACCTCACCGCTCACCTCACCTCACCGCTCACCTCACCTCACCGCTCACCTCACTTCACCGCTCACCTCACCTCACCTCACCGCTCACCTCACCGCTCACCTCACCTCACCGCTCAGCTCACCTCACCGCTCCGCTCACCTCAGCGCTCAGGTCACCTCACCGCTCAGCTCAGCTCACCGCTCAGCTCAGCTCACCGCTCAGCTCAGCTCACCGCTCAGCTCACCACCCAGCTCACCACCCAGCTCACCACCCAGCTCACCACTCAGCTCGCCACTCAGCTCGCCACTCAGCTCACCACTCAGCTCACCACTCAGCTCACCACACTCCACAGCTCACCACTCACCTCACCGCTCACCTCACCGCCCACCTCACCTCACCGCTCACCTCACCGCCCACCTCACCTCACCGCTCACCTCACCGCCCACCTCACCTCACCGCTCACCTCACCGCCCACCTCAACTCACCGCTCACCTCACCGCCCACCTCACCTCACCGCTCACCTCACCGCCCACCTCACCTCACCGCTCACCTCACCGCCCACCTCACCTCACCGCTCACCTCACCGCCCACCTCACCTCACCGCTCACCTCACCGCCCACCTCACCTCACCGCTCACCTCACCGCCCACCTCACCGCCCACCTCACCTCACCGCTCACCTCACCGCCCACCTCACCTCACCGCTCACCTCACCGCCCACCTCACCGCTCACCTCACCGCCCACCTCACCTCACCGCTCACCTCACCGCTCACCTCACCTCACCGCTCACCTCACCGCTCACCTCACCTCACCGCTCACCTCACCTCACCGCTCACCTCACCGCTCACCTCACCGCTCACCTCACCTCACCGCTCACCTCACCGCTCACCTCACCGCTCACCTCACCGCTCACCGCTCACCTCACCGCTCACCTCACCTCACCCCTCACCTCACCTCACCCCTCACCTCACCTCACCGCTCACCTCACCGCTCACCTCTCGCCTCACCGCTCACTTCACCGCTCACCTCACCTCACCGCTCAACTCCCCTCACCGCTCACCTCACCGCTCACCTCACCGCTCACCTCACCTCACCGCTCACCTCACCGCTCACCTCACCGCTCACCTCTCACCTCACCTCTCACCTCACCGCTCACCTCTCACCTCACCGCTCACCTCTCACCTCACCTCACCGCTCACCTCACCGCTCACCTCTCACCTCACCTCACCGCTCACCTCACCGCTCACCTCAACTCATCTCACCGCTCACCTCACCTCACCTCACCGCTCACCTCACCGCTCACCTCACCTCACCGCTCACCTCACCGCTCAGCTCACCGCTCCTGACCTCACCGCTCACCTCACCTCACACCTCACCTTACCTCACCGCTCACCTCAACTCACCTCGCCTCACCGCTCACCTCACCGCTCACCTCACCTCACCGCTCACCTCACCTCACCTCACCTCGCCTCACCGCTCACCTCGCCTCACCGCTCACCTCATCTCACCGCTCACCTCACCTCACCGCTCACCTCACCTCACCGCTCACCTCACCTCACCTCGCCTCACCGCTCACCTCACCGCTCACCTCACCTCACCGCTCACCTCACCTCACCTCGCCTCACGGCTCACCTCGCCTCACCGCTCACCTCACCTCACCTCACCGCTCACCTCACCTCATCGCTCACCTAACCTCACCGCTCACCTCACCTCACCGCTCACCTCACCTCACCGCTCACCTCACCCCCCCTCACCGCTCACCTCATCTCACCGCTCACCTCACCTCACACCTCACCGCTCACCTCACCTCACCGCTCACCTCACCGCTCACCTCACCTCACCGCTCACCTCACCGCTCACCTCACCTCACCTCACCGCTCACCTCACCTCACCTCACCGCTCACCTCACCTCACCTCACCGCTCACCTCACCTCACCTCACAGCTCACCTCACCTCACCTCTCACCTCACCTCACCGCTCACCTCACCTCACCGCTCACCTCACCTCACCTCACCGCTCACCTCACCTCACCGCTCACCTCACCTCACCGCTCACCTCACCTCACCTCACCGCTCACCTCACCTCACCGCTCACCTCACCTCACCGCTCACCTCACCTCACCTCACCGCTCACCTCACCGCTCACCTCACCTCACCGCTCAGCTCACCTCACCGCTCAGCTCACCTCACCGCTCAGCTCAGCTCACCGCTCAGCTCAGCTCACCGCTCAGCTCAGCTCACCGCTCAGCTCACCACCCAGCTCACCACCCAGCTCACTACCCAGCTCACCACTCAGCTCGCCACTCAGCTCGCCACTCAGCTCGCCACTCAGCTCACCACTCAGCTCACCACTCAGCTCACCACACTCCACAGCTCATCACTCAGCTCACCACACTCCACAGCTCACCACACTCCACAACTCACCACACAGCTCACCACTCAGCTCACCACTCAGCTCACCACACTCCACAGCTCACCACTCAGCTCACCACACTCAGCTCACCACTCAGCTCACCACACTCCACAGCTCACCACACTAAGCTCACCACACTTCACAGCTCACCACTCAGCTCACCACACTCCACAGCTCACCACAGCTCACCACACTAAGCTCACCACACTCCACAGCTCACCACTTTCCACAACTCACCACTCAGCTCACCACACTCCACTGCTCACCACACTCCACTGCTCACCACACTCCACAGCTCACCACACTCTACACAGCTCCCAACACAACTCATCACATCAGCTCACCACATTCCAAAGCTCACAACACAACTCACCACACTCAGCTCACCACATTCCACAGCTCACCACATTCCACTGCTCACCACACTCCACAGCTCACCACGCTCAGCAGGTTTAAGCCTGGATACTACTGGCATCATAGACTCAACACAATGCATGACTGCACGGTTAAATAGGCGAGCGGGGACCACTACTTTCGCACCTAATGCCATCCTGATCATGGCCATCATCACCATTGGGTAGACTAATGTCTTTCAGTGTTCTTAACACAATTTATAAACGTGCGTTTAGAGAATTTAGCTGCTACACATGTCCACGTGATCGGCCACTTTCTTGAACTTTCATTCGTGATAGTCAGGTCGCTTCTGAAAAATACCTTTATAGCTCAGTTTGTTTCAATTACCTTTTATTGTTCACTTAATGCTTTCGTGACTGCAGGAATTCATATTCTTTGGGTCTTTCGGTAAAGTCACGGAGATAGGTTAAAAGAAAATAACAACAAATAACAACTACCACGTTTCGATCGCAACACAAGCGTTCGTCATCACGCTTGTGTTGCGATCGAAACGTCGTAGTTTTAATAATGTAATTTTTTGGTTATTTCCTTTGAACCTATCAACGTGACTTTCCCGAAAGACCCAAAGAATATCACCTTTAATTATTTTCACAACTTTATATCATCAAATATCAGAAGCAAAGCAGGCTTGAGCCTCGACCCTGGATCAGTGAGTGGTTTGCGCAGCCGATTGTTGATGTGTAAAGCTGCGTGGCCCTACCCGTTCACGCTGGCGGGACGTGTTGAAGAAGTCTCCTCCACACTGTACCCCAGCAGACATGACCTGCCCGTTCACTCAGTGGCGTTTACCATTCAAACTTTTGGGGCTGACAGAGGCGGGGTGAGGATCAACTGCTGCGCTGCGAGATCGAACTGGCAACCACCGCATTTGCCAGTCGAATGCGGGAACGAACAACACCACGGCAACATCATTCCAATGTGTGTGCGGAATTCCATCTTTATTTAGAAAGTATCAATTCTCTTTGTGAATGCGTATTAACGTTGTTCACTTGGCACCATTGTTGCGTGTTCAGTCTCCATTCACGGTCGTTGGTGACAAAGAGAACGAAAACGGAAGGGGTGCACACACAATACTAGGATGATCTTGATTTTAAAAAATATGTAAATCAATGGGGCATTACTCTCTGGTTCTTTCGGTAAAGTCGCGTAGGTAGAAACAAAATAATAATAATAATAGATCACGACGTTTCGATCGCAACACAAGCGGCCGTTCTCAGGCGGAAAAAAACAGCGAGAGAGCTGTTACAACAAGGTGATAAAGGTTATAACCTTGTTGTAACAGCGAGAGAGCTGTTACAACAAGGTGATAAAGGTTATAACCTTGTTGTAACAGCGAGAGAGCTGTTACAACCTTGTTTTAAGAGCTGTTACAACAAGGTTGAAACAGTGGAACTGCTCGTTCAGCAGTTCAACTGCTGGATTATTTTTTTCCTCCTAAGGATGACCGCTTGTGTTGCGATCGAAACGTTGTGATCTATTATTTTTATAATAATAGATCACAGACACTCGCCAGTGGAGTGGACAACCTCCCGTTGCCATGGCTACGGGGCGGCCCGTTGGGTTCCAACCGTGGACTGTCGTTACGAACCAGTGGGCCACGTGACCACCCCACGTGGTTGAACACGTGGGCCACAGTCGAGTCTTACGAGGAGGAGCAGTGCAGCCGCTCTCTGCTGTTGTGATCGCGATCGAACGGCAAAGATGGATGTGTCCAGATGCAACCCGTACCAAGTGATGCTCACGATGGCGTCTTTAGTCGGATTTGTCACTTGGCAAGGGGTGATGGAGCCGGCCATCTGGCTGCCACCCTCCATACTAAAGGTGAGCGATCACCTGGGGGTTAATTCCCTGATTGGATATCTCGATAACCTGGGTGGCAATGCTGCTAGTCTTGGAAATCCCGATGATCTTGGTGGCAATGTTGCTCCTCTTGGAAATCCCGATGATCTTGGTGGCAGTGCTGCTCTTCTTGGAAATCCCGATGATCTTGGTGGCAATGTTGCTCCTCTTGGAAATCCCGATGATCTTGGTGGCAGTGCTGCTCTTCTTGGAAATCCCGATGATCTTGGTGGCAATGTTGCTCCTCTTGGAAATCCCGATGATCTTGGTGGCAATGTTGCTCCTCTTGGAAATCCCGATGATCTTGGTGGCAGTGCTGCTCCTCTTGGAAATCCCGATGATCTTGGTGGCAATGCCCCCATGGCATATGCCGACTTTGCTTCGACCGATTTTCCGAGCCAATCGATACCGGACAGCAACGAGAGAGAAGACGTCCCCGCCGAGCAGAGGCCGTGCGACATTCAACCACCGCCGGAGCCGCGAGAGCAGCACCGACATAGCCTCTTGTCGACCGTCATCTCCGCAATCAGCACAGGATTCAGTGCAGTGCAAGTGATCGCGTGGATTTGGGCACGCAAGGTACGTTCATCGCACCGCCGCACTACAACAGTCAAATAACACGTTAGCGTGGGGGTAGCGGTCAACTTTAAAATAAGTTAATATCAAATTTGTATACAGTAGATCGATCCCGGAGGGCATTTTGGTCGATTTGAGGCCGCCTCCCCCGCTATTCCCCTGCGCCCCCGCTACCCCCCCCACTACCCCCTCCGCTACCCCCCCACTACCCCCTCTGCTACCCCCCCACTACCCCTCACTACCCCCCCACTATCCCCACCGCTACCCCCCTCCGCTACCCCTCTCCGCTACCCCCCTCCGCTACCTTCCCTGCACACTCCCCCTCTACAACCACCACCACCCGAACCAACCCAACCCCGTTTTGGAGGCAGGTACGGGGGACCTGAACAGCGTCAGAATCTCTCTTGAGACTGGAGCAGTCCGATAAGCTATGAGGCTGTTTTAGTCTTTCACAGACGTCCAGTATGGGCGGGTCAGCAAGTTGTAGCGGCAAACAGAGCCGCGGGGCCTGCAGGAGAATGTGCGAGGCCTATAACAGGTCTCTATTCGGATGTTGCTGGCACGGCATCGGACAGGCGCATTAGCTAGTGAGCAGATGAGGCGACGTGACACATCGTGACTTAGTCGTTGTGTCCCTCTGGCCGCGGAGGGTGATGTGGGTGCGGACTGGGATGGTGGGGAGTTTTGGCCATACTTCACCTGGCTAGTCATTAGATCCGGTTCAGGGAGAGGGACGGACAGAGCGCATGCCCGGAGCTCCGTTTGTTTAAAATCATGGCCAGACGCGCAGCACGGCGTGATTCAGAAGTGTGCAGGGAAAGTTCGTTGTAAAGTGTTGCTCAGAGCAGTGTTGTGTAATTATTCAAGAAACACCTCTTACGTTTTATAATACGAGCAAATTAGGAATCAACGAGCTAGCATAAATAATGTTCGTACCTGTACGTCGAGTAATGTTTCTGAACTCCATTTGGAAATACGGAGAGTGAAGAGGTTTTTTTTTGCATGCCAGAGATTCCACATCGTTAACGGGAGTGCGTGTGTGTGCCTCTTATTGTGCATCTTGGCTGTTGCTCTGAGAACAGAAGCCGCGTGATGGCGGCCTGAGCCCACAATTGGTGCGGAAGGCGTTTGTCTACAATTCCAAGGCCCGCTATTTCCAAAGGAGGAACCCGCGTGGGGTGAGTCGCAACACTGGGGGCGCACACAGCCGACAACACAACGCTCGTTGCTCGCGATCCACCGATGAGTCCCAGTGAGAAACGATCACGGGGAAACATTTATTATACTTCTTTTGTTCTTTCGGTAAAGTCACGTAGAATGAGAATAAAATAATAAATTGATAAAATAAAATAACACAATAATATTCTCACGACGTTTCGGCCCCGTGGCTCTGTTTCCCGCTATGGCCGAAACGTCGTGAGAATATAATTGTGTTATTTTATTTTATCAATTTATTATTTTATTCTCATTCTACGTGACTTTACCGAAAGAACAAAATAAGTATAATGTTTCCCCGTGAATATATATAATATATTATTGTTTAATATATAAACAATAATATATTTCTATATATTTTATTATTTTATAAAGTCACGTTGAAGGGAAACAATAAAATATATAATATATAAACAATAATATATATTTATATATATTTTATTATTTTATAAAGTCACGTTGAAGGGAAACAATAAAATATATAATATATAAACAATATATTTTTCGATTTAAAGCCTTCGTGACTGCAATGATTCATCTGCTTTGGTTCTTTCGGTAAAGTCACGTAGAATGAGAATACAATAATAAATTGCTAAAGTTGAGGGTAAGAATCCACCCATTTTTTCGCCATATAGCATTGTGATATATAACGACTTATTGTTGGTAGCTTAGCTGATTGGAGAATATAGAGTTTATTGATAACATTAAGGTAATTTATATTTTAGTTTTTATTGGTTCACTATATAGTACTGTGAATAGCTCAGATGTGTAGGCCTTGACTTCAACATAGTCATTTCTGTGACCAGTCACTAGCTAATCACTCAGTTATTTCAATGCTAAATTCGCCTAGTTATTTCAATGCTAAATTCTCCTGTTTGATTTGTACTAAGTGCCTCGGTGAATGTGTATGGTCTGACTTTAACGTAGCTATTTCTGTGAGCAGTTACAAGCTAATCACTCAGCTATTTCAATGCTAAATTCTAAGCTAATTCCATTGTCAAGGAGTGCCTCTGCGGATGTGTATGCTTTAACTTAGCTATTTCAATTGCTAAATTCTATGCTAATTCCATTGTCAAGGGGTGCCTCTGTGGATGTGTATGCTTTAACTTTTAACATAACTATTTCTGTGACCAGTCACAAGCTAATCATTCAGCCATTTCAATGCTAAATTATATGCTAATTCCTTTGTCAAGGCGCTTTGTTCCTCTCACACAGCTTAAAAGCCGTGATCTGAACGTGGCTCTTTCACTCCAGCGCTGTCCTACCAGACAGTCTCGTCCCTTCACCTGATGAAGGCCGCTTGTGTTGTGGCCGAAACGTCGTGAGAATATTATTGTGTTATTTTATTTTATCAATTTATTATTTTATTCTCATTCTACGTGACTTTACCGAAAGAACCAAAGAAGAACAATATATTTATATATATTTTATTATTTTATTGTTTCCCTTCAACGTGACTTTACCGAAACAGCTAAGATATTTATTATACTCTTTGGTTCTTTCGGTAAAGTCACGTAGGTAGAAAAATAATAGATCACGACGTTTCGATCGCAACACAAGCAATCGTCATCAGGTGGGACAACCACAGCAAGACCACCTGATGACGATTGCTTGTGTTGCGATCGAAACTTCGTGATCTATTGTTTTTCTACCTACGTGACTTTTACCGAAAGAACCAAAGAATATGGATTCCTGCAGTCACGAAAGCTTCAAATCAAGATTGAAACAAATATTGTTTGACTGGGTATTGCATTGTACATTCCTGCATCGTACATTATACATCACACATACTTGAAGATACAAGTTCGATTATCGCGATCTGAAACTGAAAAATGCTAATCAGATGCCATGCGTAGAAATTTTGGGTTGGATTGGAAATTGAGCTGTGTACATATCTGTCCATTCCATCCCTGGATTCCTCCCCTATCCATACATGGTTCTGGATTCACGTGAGCCTATTGTTACAGTTGTCATTGTGAAGCTGACGGTGATTCTGATCACAGTTCTGTCGTAGAAATATACACAGGTCTGTGCGTAACTCCGTACGATTGCAGCAGCTGAAATAGAACGCGACTTTGTCCCGCGTGCAAACCCAGGTGATGGTTATCCGCACGCTTCTCGTCAGCAAGGAGGACGCTGGGAGGCCCGGCAAGATGAAAGACTTCGCTGGCAGCGTGATGACCGGAAGAAGACGTGTCCAAGACGGCGGTGGCCCAGCGAAGACAACGAGCCCTTGGAGTCTTCCCAGCCTGCCAAGCTGGATTCGGCGGCAATAGCGAAATCGGGATAGAACTGTTATAAAACTGGGGGGGGAAAAAAAAAATAACAAAAACATGTTCATTTATTATCTACTACAATAAATATTTATTTCCGAAGAAAATCACTTGTGATATTTCTTCATGGTTGGTTCACTGCTTTATTTACACACCTGTGTTAAAATCCTATGGTTTACAATGTTTTTAAAAATAAAACTCATAATTAAGGCTATGGGGTTGTCACAGAAGCCGCGGTCATCACGTGAGTTGTGAATTTCAGGTCCGCTATAACCTGGACACGACTGCAGAAATATTCAATCAAGCGCTCTCGAAGTTGGACTATCAGTAAAGAGGAGCCCTGGCAACCACGAGCAATTGGTCTGTGCAGATACACGCAGACACAGAGATACTACCACGTTACAGACACGGAGATACACAGCGATACAGAAGCACAGATACCACACTCTATAGCTCACCACACTCTACAGCTCACCACACTCTATAGCTCACCACACTCTATAGCTCACCACACTCTACAGCTCACCAGACTCCACAGCTCACCACACTCCAGTGGTCGAAGTTCCACATTCCTGTGGCGGAGCCAAAGGCAGTACTTATTTCAGCTTTCCTGAGGGGATAATGGGCTAAGTTAACCACCATCCATGCACGTTAACTAGTAATCTTCCGATTAGCTCAACTGGCACTGGATTAGATTAGATGGGATCCCAGCGTTGGTAATATGCGCCACGGAGGTGAGATTTAACTCTCGCACCTGGCATACAGGATCCCGACCCTGACGCCTGCTGAATATTTGGAGTTTGCATGCCTCTCTCCCTGTGGTCGTGTGGATTTTTATCCTGGTCCCTCCGGTTTTCCCCCTCCACAATTAGAAACACTTCATTTGAGCTATTTTGTGATAGCAGGTCACATCTGAAAACAAATGGCTATATTGCTCAGTTGGCCTTACCTGGTAAAATAAATAGTAGTTCATAGCTTTGGGAGGCCCTCTCTGGCAATTTCAATATCTTGTCTTCATTGTTTTACTACCACCAATGGTCATTACCAACACTGTTGTTATTTACCTTGGATATGTAATTTCTCTTTAACACGTAGGCTTTCGCAACCAATATTATTCATAATAAAGGTTTTTGGGTTAGATCGCGTTTATTTATAAATGTGTCGTAACCCTCCACCACCCGACACGGCCAATCAGCAAAAAAAGTGTCACGTTGACAAAAGACAAATAATTCACTACTTTAGCCCACCGGTGTGTTGAAGAGTGAATCCACATTTACAGTTTGAGTACGACGTTTCGCTGGTAAATACTTCCAGCATCATCGGGCAATTCGCCAGAATGGTAAAGCCCTCGCTTGCTCTCGGTTTTTTATAGAGCAGCAGGGTGACGTCATCACTTAACTCATATCAGGTGCAGAGATTAGAGGCGGAGGGGGGTATTGTAATTATATAATCGATTAGTAATCAGTCATTGGTTATGATTAGTAATGAGTTGTAGATTAGTAATTCTTTAATCAAAATGTAATGTGTATTATTTAATAATACGCTTCCAGGCCGCACTAAGCCTGTAGCTGTCAGAGCTATTAAAGTTATTCTTGTTCCTCTCAATTTCAATGGATTCTCTAATTAGTCTTTGCCAGTAATAATTAGTTTTACACACCACTGCAACATTGTCAAAATCAATTGAGTGTCCTTGTTGACAAGCATGTTCTGCCACTGCCGACAGTTGTGTTTGAGATAATTTAATATTTCTCTGATGTTCTTTTAGTCTTACACTGATGTTACGTCCCGTCTGCCCAATGTAGCAGCTGCCACATAAACAATTAATCCGATATACACCTTCTGTTGATAATTTAGGTAATGCGCCTTTAGTGCAAGATACTAGTTTTTGAATTTTGTGTACTGTACCAAATCTTAATGTAATGTTTTGCTTTTGCAAAACAAGGGCTAATTTGTCAGTTACTCCTGAGATGTATGGAATTTTTATTGTTTTAACAATCTGGTCGCTTTCAGCAGTATTGCTTTGCGATCGTGATTTGGCATTCAGTGCTCTGTTAATTTGAGCATTATTGTAGCCATTCTGTCGTAGTGCGTCTTTAACGTGCTTAATCTCTCTCACTAGACTCTCACCATCTGACACTGTTTTAGCCCGATGTATGAGCGTCTTGATAAGAGAGGATTTCTGAGCTGGATGATGATGTGATTCTGCATTCAGATAGGCATCAGTGTGCGTTTGCTTTCTGTAAACGCTGTGTGTTATTTTACCGTTTAAGCCATGTCCAAGCAAAATATATAGGAATGGGAGTGTGTTATTCACCTCCATTTCCATGGTGAACTGGATGGCCGGGTTTTGTGCATTGAGATGATTTAGAAAATCATTAAGTGTATTTTTACCATGTGGCCAGACAACCAAAGTGTCATCCACATATCTAAACCAAAAGGATGGTTTTAATGTGCTCGAGGCAAGTGCTCTTATTTCAAAGTTTTCCATGTACAAATTTGCTATAGCAGGGGATAAAGGAGAACCCATTGCTGCTCCTTCCTTTTGTTTAAAGAAATCCCCTCTCCATAAGAAGTAAGTGTTATTTAAACAATGTCCAGCAAGTTTCGGAATATCTTTTGGTAAACCGGTATTCTTTACTAGTGTATCAAGTAATATAAAACCTTGTATATGTTTGGTCATTTTTGTTATCCAGTGCAGGATGAGGGCCTCACCGTGCCACGTGAGCTGCTGGGATTAGCTGCCCATACTTCAACGCACTAGTAGTCAACGTGGGTTAGTCGAGCCGAGAAGTAAAGAGCGATGTCATGAATTTCACTACACTGCCCTCTGCTTCCCCTACACGTAAGCCACTTACAAGAAACTGACATGCACATGGCCACCCATCCAGGCACTATCCAGGTTCAACCCCACTCAGCATTGATGAGATCTGTGCATTTTGGGCCATTTTATCAAAGGCTATACAGTAATGCATTAGAAGAGCTAAATGAAATGTTTTGGCCAATCCCTCGTATAATGTCATATGGCATATTTATCTGTATATTATAGATGCTACTGTATTGCAATATATTTACCTGCACATTTTAGGCACAATTGTACAACACACGATTATGCCAAAAAAATATATATCAGTTTGAAAATGTGGAAAACTATATTGTCTTGTTTGTATAGGTCTGGCAGCACTGAAGAAATTATATAACAAAAAAATCTAAACTGCGTGCATTTCAGGTGAACGGGACACATCTCCGGTTACCGCCGGTGTCAGGGAAAATCTGAAACCACCAGGACCCATTCACATCTGTAAACTAAGAGCATAGGGCATATGACCGTGCATGTATTCAATGCATTATAAGAAAAGCAGGGCTTTTCACAGACGAGCATTTCAGGCTTTAACCTGAACCAAAATAATCCCATTTCAGTGTGTCTGGCGAGACGACACTGTGCAGTTTGACATAACTCGCAAATGTCTTTATGCAGTGCCGTGGCTCATAGTGGGTTTTTTCTTTAAATGCGTTTTCTAAAAGTAAATATAAAGGGCATTTTTGTATTTTAAGACTGACCTTTCATGAATAAAACTTCCATCGATAACAATGTACTTGTATTCTAACAATTGCCAAACAATTTGTACCCTAAAACCGTACAAACATATTACATATGTGGGATATTAAACGGACAGTCGAAATTGTAATTGAGCAATAATACGTATTGTATTCATCCTGTGAAGCCTCGACTGAGCTCGACTGTTTTTTTTAATGACGGTTCGATTCCCAGCCTTGGCAAACCAGTGGTGATCGATAACTGTGCAACCCCGATCCTCACTAACCTTCATCGACCTGTACCGACCAACAAGATAAACTATCGTCAAAAAAACCTCCACGGTCTACATGGCGTGGAGACGAAGCCTCCATCCAGGAGTGGAAGTACAGGGGGTCTGAACGATAAGCGTCATGTCGAACATGCCAAACGTTGACGCACGTGTGATCGTGGCAAGACAGGGCACGTGAGGCGTCTTGGGACACACGCCCAGTTGCCAAGTAAAATCTGCCACACACACACAGGACACTCCCTCAGATGGAGCTGTCCTGCTAAGCTCCGGAAAAAAATATTCACCCCCTGTCAGAGGTAGGGGGCAGTTGTCTGGGGATTTGGGGGGGGGGGGTGGGTCCCAGGAAAATGTCATGAAAGATTAAGCCCTGGAAATGTCCATATAAAACCCAATGTACATGTACGGTTACGTTTTGCTAATCCACTGCTGGATGGTCTCCTCTCCACGCCGTGCGGGTCGTGGTAAGGGGGGGTGTATTTGACCATACTTCACCACACTCTTTGGTTCTATTCGGTAAAGTCACGTAGGTAAAAAATAAAACAACAAAAATCACGACGTTTCGGCCACAACACAAGTGGCCTTCATCAGGTGAAGGGACCGTAGTGTCCACGTTAGTAAGTGCAGACTTGATGTTGTTTGTTATCAGCTACGTCCGGACGGGACTGGAACTCAGGTAGTCCACAAGGCAGTGACCCACTCACGGCTGCATCACCACTCCCCCCAGGCACGTGGCAAGAACACAGAAATAACAATAGTAACGGTGATGGTGGCCATGCCTCGGTTGGCATTAGATGCGAATGAAGTTCAACATTCATACGTAGGGCTGTCCCGTGCTGTCAAACCATACAGTAGTCCCCGCTCGCCCATTTAACCGTGCAGTCATGCATGGCGATGAGTCTATGATGCCAGTAGTATCCAGTCTCAAACCTGCTGAGCTTCCGAGATCAGACGCATTCCGAGTTTATTTTCTCCAAAACCGGAAAACCATTATCACCATCATCTTCCCTTCCCCTCCAAGTTCCTAAACACGGTGTAACCTTTCTCAACTCGGGACGCGTACTGCACGTACAGGTGTGTCACGCAAGCTCGCATCCATTCTACAAAATACGAAGAGAGTGGCGATGTTTGTTGCCGGCCGCTCTGGTGTCGTTTTCGGGCCTCCTTGCGTGTGCCACACCGCGCTTGCCGACACCGCGGTCCTTTTAAATCGTCAACGGCAAGTCGGTGTGTCAAGTCGGTGTGCACGTTGATGAACGTAAATCCGTGCGAATTGTCAACGCTGCTGATACACACACACACACGACAAAGATCCCCCGTGTAGCCTGTAACAGACTGAAGGGGCAAGTGCTGTTAGCGAGCAGCACCTATTGAAGGCCGGAATGGTACACGAGGGGGGGGGGGGTGTGGGTGGTCAGCACCACGCCCGGCCGCCTTTGTCTCCCCAGTGATGATGTTTACGCACCGCACCAGGTACTCATTTGAGGCCGTGAGCGGTAATCGAACTCTGGGTTCGTGGCGCAGCGTAGCGCTAACCGCTGCACCACCGCTCCTCGCACAGCACGCGCCCCGCAAGTCACCAAGAGTCGTCGAGAGGGTGACGATGACGACAGTGGCGGCGTCTTCGTCGCCTCGCCTCGTCACCCACCACCACCATCATCATCAGAGTTACACATCTGGGAAACGTTTTACTCACCAAGGGATTCAGACCGCTCGATCACCATCCTCCTCCTGTTTAACACGTAGGCTTTCGCGACCAATATTATTCATAATAACGGTTTTTGGGTTAGATCGCGTTTATTTATAAATGTGTCGTAACCCTCCACCACCCGACACGGCCAATCAGCAAAAAAAGGTGTCACGTTGACAAAAGACAAATAATTCACTACTCTAGCCCACCGGTGTGTTGAAGATTGAATCCACATTTACACCTCACCTCGCCTCACCGCTCACCTCACCGCTCACCTCACCGCTCACCTCACCTCACCGCTCACCTCACCTCACCGCTCACCTCACCTCACCGCTCACCTCACCTCACCTCACCGCTCACCTCACCTCACCTCACCTCACCGCTCACCTCACCTCACCGCTCACCTCACCTCACCTCACCGCTCACCTCACCTCACCTCACCGCTCACCTCACCTCACCGCTCACCTCACCTCACCTCACCGCTCACCTCACCGCTCACCTCACCTCACCTCACCGCTCACCTCACCTCACCGCTCACCTCACCTCACCGCTCACCTCACCTCACCGCTCACCTCACCGCTCACCTCACCTCACCGCTCACCTCACCTCACCGCTCACCTCACCGCTCACCTCACCGCTCACCTCACCTCACCGCTCACCTCACCGCTCACCTCACCGCACCGCTCAGCTCACCTCACCGCTCAGCTCACCTCACCGCTCCGCTCACCTCAGCGCTCAGGTCACCTCACCGCTCAGCTCAGCTCACCGCTCAGCTCAGCTCACCGCTCAGCTCACCACCCAGCTCACCACCCAGCTCACCACCCAGCTCACCACTCAGCTCACCACTCAGCTCGCCACTCAGCTCGCCACTCAGCTCACCACTCAGCTCACCACTCAGCTCACCACACTCCACAGCTCACCACTCACCTCACCGCTCACCTCACCGCCCACCTCACCTCACCGCTCACCTCACCGCCCACCTCACCGCCCACCTCACCTCACCGCTCACCTCACCGCCCACCTCACCTCACCGCTCACCTCACCTCACCGCTCACCTCACCGCCCACCTCACCTCACCGCTCACCTCACCGCCAACCTCACCTCACCGCTCACCTCACCGCCCACCTCACCTCACCGCTCACCTCACCGCCCACCTCACCTCACCGCTCACCTCACCGCCCACCTCACCTCACCGCTCACCTCACCGCCCACCTCACCTCACCGCTCACCTCACCGCCCACCTCACCGCCCACCTCACCTCACCGCTCACCTCACCGCCCACCTCACCTCACCGCTCACCTCACCGCCCACCTCACCGCTCACCTCACCGCCCACCTCACCTCACCGCTCACCTCACCGCCCACCTCACCTCACCGCTCACCTCACCGCCCACCTCACCTCACCGCTCACCTCACCGCCCACCTCACCTCACCGCTCACCTCACCGCCCACCTCACCTCACCGCTCACCTCACCGCCCACCTCACCTCACCGCTCACCTCACCGCCCACCTCACCTCACCGCTCACCTCACCGCCCACCTCACCTCACCGCTCACCTCACCGCTCACCTCTCCTCACCGCTCACCTCACCGCTCACCTCACCGCTCACCTCACCTCACCGCTCACCTCACCGCTCACCTCACCGCTCACCTCACCGCTCACCTCACCTCACCGCTCACCTCACCGCTCACCTCACCTCACCGCTCACCTCACCGCTCACCTCACCGCTCACCTCACCGCTCACCTCACCTCACCTCACCCCTCACCTCACCTCACCGCTCACCTCACCGCTCACCTCTCGCCTCACCGCTCACTTCACCGCTCACCTCACCTCACCGCTCAACTCCCCTCACCGCTCACCTCACCGCTCACCTCACCGCTCACCTCACCGCTCACCTCACCTCACCGCTCACCTCACCGCTCACCTCTCACCTCACCTCTCACCTCACCGCTCACCTCTCACCTTACCGCTCACCTCACCGCTCACCTCTCACCTCACCGCTCACCTCACCGCTCACCTCTCACCTCACCTCACCGCTCACCTCACCGCTCACCTCACCGCTCACCTCACCTCACCGCTCACCTCACCGCTCACCTCACCTCACCGCTCACCTCAACTCATCTCACCGCTCACCTCACCTCACCTCACCGCTCACCTCACCTCACCGCTCACCTCACCTCACCGCTCACCTCACCGCTCACCTCACCGCTCCTCACCTCACCGCTCACCTCACCTCACACCTCACCTCACCTCACCGCTCACCTCAACTCACCTCGCCTCACCGCTCACCTCACCGCTCACCTCACCTCACCGCTCACCTCACCTCACCTCACCTCGCCTCACCGCTCACCTCGCCTCACCGCTCACCTCACCTCACCGCTCACCTCACCTCACCGCTCACCTCACCTCACCTCGCCTCACCGCTCACCTCACCGCTCAACTCCCCTCACCGCTCACCTCACCGCTCACCTCACCTCACCGCTCACCTCACCGCTCACCTCACCGCTCACCTCTCACCTCACCTCTCACCTCACCGCTCACCTCTCACCTCACCTCACCGGTCACCTCTCACCTCACCTCACCGCTCACCTCTCACCTCACCTCACCGCTCACCTCTCACCTCACCTCACCGCTCACCTCACCGCTCACCTCACCGCTCACCTCACCGCTCACCTCACCTCACCGCTCACCTCACCGCTCACCTCACCTCACCGCTCACCTCAACTCATCTCACCGCTCACCTCACCTCACCTCACCGCTCACCTCAACTCACCTCACCGCTCACCTCACCTCACCTCACCGCTCACCTCACCTCACCGCTCACCTCACCGCTCCTCACCTCACCGCTCACCTCACCTCACACCTCACCGCTCACCTCACCTCACCTCACCGCTCACCTCACCTCACCTCACCGCTCACCTCACCTCACCTCACCGCTCACCTCACCTCACCTCACCGCTCACCTCACCTCACCGCTCACCTCACCTCACCTCACCGCTCACCTCACCTCACCGCTCACCTCACCTCACCTCACCGCTCACCTCACCGCTCACCTCACCTCACCTCACCGCTCACCTCACCTCACCTCACCGCTCACCTCACCTCACCGCTCACCTCACCTCACCGCTCACCTCACCGCTCACCTCACCTCACCGCTCACCTCACCGCTCACCTCACCTCACCGCTCACCTCACCTCACCTCGCCTCACCGCTCACCTCACCGCTCAACTCCCCTCACCGCTCACCTCACCGCTCAACTCCACTCACCGCTCACCTCTCACCTCACCTCTCACCTCACCGCTCACCTCTCACCTCACCTCACCGCTCACCTCTCACCTCACCTCACCGCTCACCTCTCACCTCACCTCACCGCTCACCTCACCGCTCACCTCACCGCTCACCTCACCTCACCGCTCACCTCAACTCATCTCACCGCTCACCTCACCTCACCTCACCGCTCACCTCACCTCACCTCACCGCTCACCTCACCTCACCTCACCGCTCACCTCACCTCACCGCTCACCTCACCGCTCCTCACCTCACCGCTCACCTCACCTCACACCTCACCGCTCACCTCACCTCACCTCGCCTCACCGCTCACCTCACCGCTCACCTCACCGCTCACCTCACCTCACCGCTCACCTCACCTCACCTCACCGCTCACCTCACCTCACCGCTCACCTCACCTCACCTCACCGCTCACCTCACCTCACCTCACCGCTCACCTCACCTCACCGCTCACCTCACCTCACCTCACCGCTCACCTCACCGCTCACCTCACCTCACCTCACCGCTCACCTCACCTCACCGCTCACCTCACCTCACCGCTCACCTCACCGCTCACCTCACCTCACCGCTCACCTCACCTCACCTCACACCTCACCGCTCACCTCACCGCTCACCTCACTGCTCACCTCACCGCTCACCTCACCTCACCGCTCAGCTCACCTCACCGCTCAGCTCACCTCACCGCTCCGCTCACCTCAGCGCTCAGGTCACCTCACCGCTCAGCGCAGCTCACCGCTCAGCTCAGCTCACCGCTCAGCTCAGCTCACCGCTCAGCTCACCACCCAGCTCACCACCCAGCTCACCACCCAGCTCACCACTCAGCTCGCCACTCAGCTCGCCACTCAGCTCGCCACTCAGCTCACCACTCAGCTCACCACACTCCACAGCTCACCACTCACCTCACCGCTCACCTCACCGCCCACCTCACCTCACCGCTCACCTCACCGCCCACCTCACCGCCCACCTCACCACACCGCTCACCTCACCGCCCACCTCACCTCACCGCTCACCTCACCGCCCACCTCACCTCACCGCTCACCTCACCGCCCACCTCACCTCACCGCTCACCTCACCGCCCACCTCACCTCACCGCTCACCTCACCGCCCACCTCACCTCACCGCTCACCTCACCGCCCACCTCACCTCACCGCTCACCTCACCGCCCACCTCACCTCACCGCTCACCTCACCGCCCACCTCACCTCACCGCTCACCTCACCGCCCACCTCACCGCCCACCTCACCTCACCGCTCACCTCACCGCCCACCTCACCTCACCGCTCACCTCACCGCCCACCTCACCGCTCACCTCACCGCCCACCTCACCGCTCACCTCACCGCCCACCTCACCTCACCGCTCACCTCACCGCCCACCTCACCTCACCGCTCACCTCACCGCGCACCTCACCTCACCGCTCACCTCACCGCCCACCTCACCTCACCGCTCACCTCACCGCCCACATCACCTCACCGCTCACCTCACCGCCCACCTCACCTCACCGCCCACCTCACCTCACCGCTCACCTCACCGCCCACCTCACCTCACCGCTCACCTCACCGCCCACCTCACCTCACCGCTCACCTCACCGCCCACCTCACCTCACCGCTCACCTCACCGCTCACCTCTCCTCACCGCTCACCTCACCGCTCACCTCACCGCTCACCTCACCTCACCGCTCACCTCACCGCTCACCTCACCTCACCGCTCACCTCACCGCTCACCTCACCTCACCGCTCACCTCACCGCTCACCTCACCTCACCGCTCACCTCACCGCTCACCTCACCGCTCAACTCACCGCTCACCTCACCTCACCCCTCACCTCACCTCACCCCTCACCTCACCTCACCGCTCACCTCACCGCTCACCTCTCGCCTCACCGCTCACTTCACCGCTCACCTCACCTCACCGCTCAACTCCCCTCACCGCTCACCTCACCGCTCACCTCACCGCCCACCTCACCTCACCGCTCACCTCACCGCCCACCTCACCTCACCGCTCACCTCACCGCCCACCTCACCTCACCGCTCACCTCACCGCTCACCTCTCCTCACCGCTCACCTCACCGCTCACCTCACCGCTCACCTCACCTCACCGCTCACCTCACCGCTCACCTCACCTCACCGCTCACCTCACCGCTCACCTCACCTCACCGCTCACCTCACCGCTCACCTCACCTCACCGCTCACCTCACCGCTCACCTCACCGCTCACCTCACCGCTCACCGCTCACCTCACCGCTCACCTCACCGCTCACCTCACCTCACCCCTCACCTCACCTCACCCCTCACCTCACCTCACCGCTCACCTCACCGCTCACCTCTCGCCTCACCGCTCACTTCACCGCTAACCTCACCTCACCGCTCAACTCCCCTCACCGCTCACCTCACCGCTCACCTCACCGCTCACCTCACCGCTCACCTCACCTCACCGCTCACCTCTCACCTCACCTCTCACCTCACCGCTCACCTCTCACCTCACCGCTCACCTCACCGCTCACCTCTCACCTCACCGCTCACCTCACCGCTCACCTCTCACCTCACCTCACCGCTCACCTCACCGCTCACCTCACCTCACCGCTCACCTCACCGCTCACCTCACCTCACCGCTCACCTCAACTCATCTCACCGCTCACCTCACCTCACCTCACCGCTCACCTCACCTCACCGCTCACCTCACCTCACCGCTCACCTCACCGCTCACCTCACCGCTCCTCACCTCACCGCTCACCTCACCTCACACCTCACCTCACCTCACCGCTCACCTCAACTCACCTCGCCTCACCGCTCACCTCACCGCTCACCTCACCTCACCGCTCACCTCACCTCACCTCACCGCTCACCTCGCCTCACCGCTCACCTCACCTCACCGCTCACCTCACCTCACCGCTCACCTCACCGCTCACCTCACCTCACCGCTCACCTCACCTCACCTCGCCTCACCGCTCACCTCACCGCTCAACTCCCATCACCGCTCACCTCACCGCTCACCTCACCTCACCGCTCACCTCACCGCTCACCTCACCGCTCACCTCTCACCTCACCTCTCACCTCACCGCTCACCTCTCACCTCACCTCACCGCTCACCTCTCACCTCACCTCACCGCTCACCTCTCACCTCACCTCACCGCTCACCTCTCACCTCACCTCACCGCTCACCTCACCGCTCACCTCACCGCTCACCTCACCGCTCACCTCACCTCACCGCTCACCTCACCGCTCACCTCACCTCACCGCTCACCTCAACTCATCTCACCGCTCACCTCACCTCACCTCACCGCTCACCTCACCTCACCTCACCGCTCACCTCACCTCACCTCACCTCACCGCTCACCTCACCTCACCGCTCACCTCACCGCTCCTCACCTCACCGCTCACCTCACCTCACACCTCACCTCACCGCTCACCTCACCTCACCTCGCCTCACCGCTCACCTCACCGCTCACCTCACCGCTCACCTCACCTCACCGCTCACCTCACCTCACCTCACCGCTCACCTCACCTCACCTCACCGCTCACCTCACCTCACCTCACCGCTCACCTCACCTCACCTCACCGCTCACCTCACCTCACCGCTCACCTCACCTCACCTCACCGCTCACCTCACCGCTCACCTCACCTCACCTCACCGCTCACCTCACCTCACCTCACCGCTCACCTCACCTCACCGCTCACCTCACCTCACCGCTCACCTCACCGCTCACCTCACCTCACCGCTCACCTCACCTCACCTCACACCTCACCGCTCACCTCACCGCTCACCTCACCGCTCACCTCACCTCACCGCTCAGCTCACCTCACCGCTCAGCTCACCTCACCGCTCCGCTCACCTCAGCGCTCAGGTCACCTCACCGCTCAGCTCAGCTCACCGCTCAGCTCAGCTCACCGCTCAGCTCACCACCCAGCTCACCACCCAGCTCACCACCCAGCTCACCACTCAGCTCGCCACTCAGCTCGCCACTCAGCTCGCCACTCAGCTCACCACTCAGCTCACCACACTCCACAGCTCACCACTCACCTCACCGCTCACCTCACCGCCCACCTCACCGCCCACCTCACCGCCCACCTCACCTCACCGCTCACCTCACCGCCCACCTCACCTCACCGCTCACCTCACCGCCCACCTCACCTCACCGCTCACCTCACCGCCCACCTCACCTCACCGCTCACCTCACCGCCCACCTCACCTCACCGCTCACCTCACCGCCCACCTCACCTCACCGCTCACCTCACCGCCCACCTCACCTCACCGCTCACCTCACCGCCCACCTCACCTCACCGCTCACCTCACCGCCCACCTCACCTCACCGCTCACCTCACCGCCCACCTCACCGCCCACCTCACCTCACCGCTCACCTCACCGCCCACCTCACCTCACCGCTCACCTCACCGCCCACCTCACCGCTCACCTCACCGCCCACCTCACCTCACCGCTCACCTCACCGCCCACCTCACCGCTCACCTCACCGCCCACCTCACCTCACCGCTCACCTCACCGCCCACCTCACCTCACCGCTCACCTCACCGCGCACCTCACCTCACCGCTCACCTCACCGCCCACCTCACCTCACCGCTCACCTCACCGCCCACATCACCTCACCGCTCACCTCACCGCCCACCTCACCTCACCGCCCACCTCACCTCACCGCTCACCTCACCGCCCACCTCACCTCACCGCTCACCTCACCGCCCACCTCACCTCACCGCTCACCTCACCGCCCACCTCACCTCACTGCTCACCTCACCGCTCACCTCTCCTCACCGCTCACCTCACCGCTCACCTCACCGCTCACCTCACCTCACCGCTCACCTCACCGCTCACCTCACCTCACCGCTCACCTCACCTCACCGCTCACCTCACCGCTCACCTCACCTCACCGCTCACCTCACCGCTCACCTCACCTCACCGCTCACCTCACCGCTCACCTCACCGCTCACCTCACCGCTCACCTCACCTCACCTCACCCCTCACCTCACCGCTCACCTCACCGCTCACCTCTCGCCTCACCGCTCACTTCACCGCTCACCTCACCTCACCGCTCAACTCCCCTCACCGCTCACCTCACCGCTCACCTCACCGATCACCTCACCTCACCGCTCACCTCACCGCTCACCTCACCGCTCACCTCTCACCTCACCTCTCACCTCACCGCTCACCTCTCACCTCACCGCTCACCTCATCGCTCACCTCCCACCTCACCGCTCACCTCACCGCTCACCTCTCACCTCACCTCACCGCTCACCTCACCGCTCACCTCACCGCTCATCTCACCGCTCACCTCACCTCACCGCTCACCTCACCGCTCACCTCACCTCACCGCTCACCTCAACTCATCTCACCGCTCACCTCACCTCACCTCACCGCTCACCTCACCTCACCGCTCACCTCACCTCACCGCTCACCTCACCGCTCACCTCACCGCTCCTCACCTCACCGCTCACCTCACCTCACACCTCACCTCACCTCACCGCTCACCTCAACTCACCTCGCCTCACCGCTCACCTCACCGCTCACCTCACCTCACCGCTCACCTCACCTCACCTCACCTCGCCTCACCGCTCACCTCGCCTCACCGCTCACCTCACCTCACCGCTCACCTCACCTCACCGCTCACCTCACCGCTCACCTCACCTCACCGCTCACCTCACCTCACCTCGCCTCACCGCTCACCTCACCGCTCACCTCACCTCACCGCTCACCTCACCTCACCTCGCCTCACCGCTCACCTCGCCTCACCGCTCACCTCACCTCACCTCACCGCTCACCTCACCTCATCGCTCACCTCACCTCACCGCTCACCTCACCTCACCGCTCACCTCACCCCACCTCACCGCTCACCTCATCTCACCGCTCACCTCACCTCACACCTCACCGCTCACCTCACCTCACCGCTCACCTCACCGCTCACCTCACCTCACCGCTCACCTCATCTCACCTCACCGCTCACCTCACCTCACCTCAACGCTCACCTCACCTCACCTCACCGCTCACCTCACCTCACCGCTCACCTCACCGCTCACCTCACCTCACCGCTCACCTCACCTCACCGCTCACCTCACCTCACCGCTCACCTCACCTCACCGCTCACCTCACCTCACCGCTCACCTCACCTCACCTCACCGCTCACCTCACCTCACCGCTCACCTCACCGCTCACCTCACCTCACCGCTCACCTCACCTCACCTCACCGCTCACCTCACCTCACCTCACCGCTCACCTCACCTCACCTCACCGCTCACCTCACCGCTCACCTCACCTCACCGCTCACCTCACCTCACCGCTCACCTCACCTCACCGCTCACCTCACCTCACCGCTCACCTCACCACCCACCTCACCTCACCGCTCACCTCACCGCCCACCTCACCTCACCGCTCACCTCACCGCCCACCTCACCTCACCGCTCACCTCACCGCCCACCTCACCTCACCGCTCACCTCACCGCTCACCTCACCTCACCGCTCACCTCACCGCCCACCTCACCTCACCGCTCACCTCACCGCTCACCTCACCGCCCACCTCACCTCACCGCTCACCTCACCGCCCACCTCACCTCACCGCTCACCTCACCGCCCACCTCACCTCACCGCTCACCTCACCGCCCACCTCACCTCACTGCTCACCTCACCGCCCACCTCACCGCCCACCTCACCTCACCGCTCACCTCACCGCCCACCTCACCTCACCGCTCACCTCACCGCCCACCTCACCGTTCACCTCACCGCCCAACTCACCTCACCGCTCACCTCACCGCCCACCTCACCTCACCGCTCACCTCACCGCCCACCTCACCTCACCGCTCACCTCACCGCCCACCTCACCTCACCGCTCACCTCACCGCCCACCTCACCTCACCGCTCACCTCACCGCCCACCTCACCTCACCGCTCACCTCGCCGCCCACATCACCTCACCGCTCACCTCACCGCCCACCTCACCTCACCGCCCACCTCACCTCACCGCTCACCTCACCGCCCACCTCACCTCACCGCTCACCTCACCGCCCACCTCACCTCACCGCTCACCTCACCGCCCACCTCACCTCACCGCTCACCTCACCGCCCACCTCACCTCACCGCTCACCTCGCCGCCCACATCACCTCACCGCTCACCTCACCGCCCACCTCACCTCACCGCCCACCTCACCTCACCGCTCACCTCTCCTCACCGCTCACCTCACCGCTCACCTCACCGCTCACCTCACCTCACCGCTCACCTCACCGCTCACCTCACCTCACCGCTCACCTCACCTCACCGCTCACCTCACCGCTCACCTCACCTCACCGCTCACCTCACCTCACCGCTCACCTCACCGCTCACCTCACCGCTCACCTCACCGCTCACCTCACCTCACCCCTCACCTCACCTCACCGCTCACCTCACCTCACCGCTCACCTCACCGCTCACCTCTCGCCTCACCGCTCACCGCTCACCTCACCTCACCGCTCAACTCCCCTCACCGCTCACCTCACCGCTCACCTCACCTCACCGCTCACCTCACCGCTCACCTCACCGCTCACCTCACCGCTCACCTCACCGCTCACCTCTCACCTCACCTCTGACCTCACCGCTCACCTCTCACCTCACCTCACCGCTCACCTCTCACCTCACCTCACCTCAACGCTCACCTCTCACCTCACCTCACCGCTCACCTCACCGCTCACCTCACCGCTCACCTCACCGCTCACCTCACCTCACCGCTCACCTCACCGCTCACCTCACCTCACCGCTCACCTCAACTCATCTCACCGCTCACCTCACCTCACCTCACCGCTCACCTCACCTCACCTCACCGCTCACCTCACCTCACCTCACCGCTCACCTCACCTCACCGCTCACCTCACCTCACCGCTCACCTCACCGCTCCTCACCTCACCGCTCACCTCACCTCACACCTCACCTCACCTCACCGCTCACCTCACCTCACCTCGCCTCACCGCTCACCTCACCGCTCACCTCACCGCTCACCTCACCTCACCGCTCACCTCACCTCACCTCACCGCTCACCTCACCTCACCGCTCACCTCACCTCACCTCACCGCTCACCTCACCTCACCTCACCGCTCACCTCACCTCACCGCTCACCTCACCTCACCTCACCGCTCACCTCACCGCTCACCTCACCTCACCTCACCGCTCACCTCACCTCACCTCACCGCTCACCTCACCTCACCGCTCACCTCACCTCACCGCTCACCTCACCTCACCGCTCACCTCACCTCACCTCACACCTCACCGCTCACCTCACCGCTCACCTCACCGCTCACCTCACCGCTCAGCTCACCTCACCGCTCAGCTCACCTCACCGCTCAGCTCACCTCACCGCTCCGCTCACCTCAGCGCTCAGGTCACCTCACCGCTCAGCTCAGCTCACCGCTCAGCTCAGCTCACCGCTCAGCTCACCACCCAGCTCACCACCCAGCTCACCACCCAGCTCACCACTCAGCTCACCACTCAGCTCGCCACTCAGCTCGCCACTCAGCTCACCACTCTGCTCACCACTCTCCACAGCTCACCACTCACCTCACCGCTCACCTCACCGCCCACCTCACCTCACCGCTCACCTCACCGCCCACCTCACCGCCCACCTCACCTCACCGCTCACCTCACCGCCCACCTCACCTCACCGCTCACCTCACCTCACCGCTCACCTCACCGCCCACCTCACCTCACCGCTCACCTCACCGCCCACCTCACCTCACCGCTCACCTCACCGCCCACCTCACCTCACCGCTCACCTCACCGCCCACCTCACCTCACCGCTCACCTCACCGCCCACCTCACCTCACCGCTCACCTCACCGCCCACCTCACCTCACCGCTCACCTCACCGCCCACCTCACCGCCCACCTCACCTCACCGCTCACCTCACCGCCCACCTCACCTCACCGCTCACCTCACCGCCCACCTCACCGCTCACCTCACCGCCCACCTCACCTCACCGCTCACCTCACCGCCCACCTCACCTCACCGCTCACCTCACCGCCCACCTCACCTCACCGCTCACCTCACCGCCCACCTCACCTCACCGCTCACCTCGCCGCCCACATCACCTCACCGCTCACCTCACCGCCCACCTCACCTCACCGCCCACCTCACCTCACCGCTCACCTCACCGCCCACCTCACCTCACCGCTCACCTCACCGCCCACCTCACCTCACCGCTCACCTCACCGCCCACCTCACCTCACCGCTCACCTCACCGCTCACCTCTCCTCACCGCTCACCTCACCGCTCACCTCACCGCTCACCTCACCTCACCGCTCACCTCACCGCTCACCTCACCTCACCGCTCACCTCACCTCACCGCTCACCTCACCGCTCACCTCACCTCACCGCTCACCTCACCTCACCGCTCACCTCACCGCTCACCTCACCGCTCACCTCACCGCTCACCTCACCGCTCACCTCACCTCACCGCTCACCTCACCTCACCCCTCACCTCACCTCACCGCTCACCTCACCTCACCGCTCACCTCACCGCTCACCTCTCGCCTCACCGCTCACCGCTCACCTCACCTCACCGCTCAACTCCCCTCACCGCTCACCTCACCGCTCACCTCACCTCACCGCTCACCTCACCGCTCACCTCACCGCTCACCTCACCGCTCACCTCTCACCTCACCTCTCACCTCACCGCTCACCTCTCACCTCACCTCACCGCTCACCTCTCACCTCACCTCACCTCAACGCTCACCTCTCACCTCACCTCACCGCTCACCTCACCGCTCACCTCACCGCTCACCTCACCGCTCACCTCACCTCACCGCTCACCTCACCGCTCACCTCACCTCACCGCTCACCTCAACTCATCTCACCGCTCACCTCACCTCACCTCACCGCTCACCTCACCTCACCTCACCGCTCACCTCACCTCACCTCACCGCTCACCTCACCTCACCGCTCACCTCACCTCACCGCTCACCTCACCGCTCCTCACCTCACCGCTCACCTCACCTCACACCTCACCTCACCTCACCGCTCACCTCACCTCACCTCGCCTCACCGCTCACCTCACCGCTCACCTCACCGCTCACCTCACCTCACCGCTCACCTCACCTCACCTCACCGCTCACCTCACCTCACCGCTCACCTCACCTCACCTCACCGCTCACCTCACCTCACCTCACCGCTCACCTCACCTCACCGCTCACCTCACCTCACCTCACCGCTCACCTCACCGCTCACCTCACCTCACCTCACCGCTCACCTCACCTCACCTCACCGCTCACCTCACCTCACCGCTCACCTCACCTCACCGCTCACCTCACCTCACCGCTCACCTCACCTCACCTCACACCTCACCGCTCACCTCACCGCTCACCTCACCGCTCACCTCACCTCACCGCTCAGCTCACCTCACCGCTCAGCTCACCTCACCGCTCCGCTCACCTCAGCGCTCAGGTCACCTCACCGCTCAGCTCAGCTCACCGCTCAGCTCAGCTCACCGCTCAGCTCACCACCCAGCTCACCACCCAGCTCACCACCCAGCTCACCACTCAGCTCACCACTCAGCTCGCCACTCAGCTCGCCACTCAGCTCACCACTCAGCTCACCACTCTCCACAGCTCACCACTCACCTCACCGCTCACCTCACCGCCCACCTCACCTCACCGCTCACCTCACCGCCCACCTCACCGCCCACCTCACCTCACCGCTCACCTCACCGCCCACCTCACCTCACCGCTCACCTCACCTCACCGCTCATCTCACCGCCCACCTCACCTCACCGCTCACCTCACCGCCCACCTCACCTCACCGCTCACCTCACCGCCCACCTCACCTCACCGCTCACCTCACCGCCCACCTCACCTCACCGCTCACCTCACCGCCCACCTCACCTCACCGCTCACCTCACCGCCCACCTCACCTCACCGCTCACCTCACCGCCCACCTCACCGCCCACCTCACCTCACCGCTCACCTCACCGCCCACCTCACCTCACCGCTCACCTCACCGCCCACCTCACCGCTCACCTCACCGCCCACCTCACCTCACCGCTCACCTCACCGCCCACCTCACCTCACCGCTCACCTCACCGCCCACCTCACCTCACCGCTCACCTCACCGCCCACCTCACCTCACCGCTCACCTCACCGCCCACCTCACCTCACCGCTCACCTCACCGCCCACCTCACCTCACCGCTCACCTCACCGCCCACCTCACCTCACCGCTCACCTCACCGCCCACCTCACCTCACCGCTCACCTCACCGCTCACCTCTCCTCACCGCTCACCTCACCGCTCACCTCACCGCTCACCTCACCTCACCGCTCACCTCACCGCTCACCTCACCGCTCACCTCACCTCACCGCTCACCTCACCGCTCACCTCACCTCACCGCTCACCTCACCGCTCACCTCACCTCACCGCTCACCTCACCGCTCACCTCACCGCTCACCTCACCGCTCACCGCTCACCTCACCGCTCACCTCACCGCTCACCTCACCTCACCCCTCACCTCACCTCACCCCTCACCTCACCTCACCGCTCACCTCACCGCTCACCTCTCGCCTCACCGCTCACTTCACCGCTCACCTCACCTCACCGCTCAACTCCCCTCACCGCTCACCTCACCGCTCACCTCACCGCTCACCTCACCTCACCGCTCACCTCACCGCTCACCTCTCACCTCACCTCTCACCTCACCGCTCACCTCTCACCTCACCGCTCACCTCACCGCTCACCTCTCACCTCACCGCTCACCTCACCGCTCACCTCTCACCTCACCTCACCGCTCACCTCACCGCTCACCTCACCGCTCACCTCACCTCACCGCTCACCTCACCGCTCACCTCACCTCACCGCTCACCTCAACTCATCTCACCGCTCACCTCACCTCACCTCACCGCTCACCTCACCTCACCGCTCACCTCACCTCACCGCTCACCTCACCGCTCACCTCACCGCTCCTCACCTCACCGCTCACCTCACCTCACACCTCACCTCACCTCACCGCTCACCTCAACTCACCTCGCCTCACCGCTCACCTCACCGCTCACCTCACCTCACCGCTCACCTCACCTCACCTCACCTCGCCTCACCGCTCACCTCGCCTCACCGCTCACCTCACCTCACCGCTCACCTCACCGCTCACCTCACCTCACCGCTCACCTCACCTCACCTCGCCTCACCGCTCACCTCACCGCTCAACTCCCCTCACCGCTCACCTCACCGCTCACCTCACCTCACCGCTCACCTCACCGCTCACCTCACCGCTCACCTCTCACTTCACCTCTCACCTCACCGCTCACCTCTCACCTCACCTCACCGCTCACCTCTCACCTCACCTCACCGCTCACCTCTCACCTCACCTCACCGCTCACCTCTCACCTCACCTCACCGCTCACCTCACCGCTCACCTCACCGCTCACCTCACCGCTCACCTCACCTCACCGCTCACCTCACCTCACCGCTCACCTCAACTCATCTCACCGCTCACCTCACCTCACCTCACCGCTCACCTCACCTCACCTCACCGCTCACCTCACCTCACCTCACCGCTCACCTCACCTCACCGCTCACCTCACCGCTCCTCACCTCACCGCTCACCTCACCTCACACCTCACCGCTCACCTCACCTCACCTCGCCTCACCGCTCACCTCACCGCTCACCTCACCTCACCGCTCACCTCACCTCACCTCACCGCTCACCTCACCTCACCTCACCGCTCACCTCACCTCACCTCACCGCTCACCTCACCTCACCTCACCGCTCACCTCACCTCACCGCTCAACTAACCTCACCTCACCGCTCACCTCACCGCTCACCTCACCTCACCTCACCGCTCACCTCACCTCACCGCTCACCTCACCTCACCGCTCACCTCACCGCTCACCTCACCGCTCACCTCACCTCACCGCTCACCTCACCTCACCTCACACCTCACCGCTCACCTCACCGCTCACCTCACCGCTCACCTCACCTCACCGCTCAGCTCACCTCACCGCTCAGCTCACCTCACCGCTCCGCTCACCTAAGCGCTCAGGTCACCTCACCGCTCAGCTCAGCTCACCGCTCAGCTCAGCTCACCGCTCAGCTCACCACCCAGCTCACCACCCAGCTCACCACCCAGCTCACCACTCAGCTCGCCACTCAGCTCGCCACTCAGCTCACCACACTCCACAGCTCACCACTCACCTCACCGCTCACCTCACCGCCCACCTCACCTCACCGCTCACCTCACCGCCCACCTCACCGCCCACCTCACCTCACCGCTCACCTCACCGCCCACCTCACCTCACCGCTCACCTCACCGCCCACCTCACCTCACCGCTCACCTCACCGCCCACCTCACCTCACCGCTCACCTCACCGCCCACCTCACCTCACCGCTCACCTCACCGCCCACCTCACCTCACCGCTCACCTCACCGCCCACCTCACCTCACCGCTCACCTCACCGCCCACCTCACCTCACCGCTCACCTCACCGCCCACCTCACCTCACCGCTCACCTCACCGCCCACCTCACCGCCCACCTCAACTCACCGCTCACCTCACCGCCCACCTCACCTCACCGCTCACCTCACCGCCCACCTCACCGCTCACCTCACCGCCCACCTCACCTCACCGCTCACCTCACCGCCCACCTCACCGCTCACCTCACCGCCCACCTCACCTCACCGCTCACCTCACCGCCCACCTCACCTCACCGCTCACCTCACCGCGCACCTCACCTCACCGCTCACCTCACCGCCCACTTCACCTCACCGCTCACCTCACCGCCCACATCACCTCACCGCTCACCTCACCGCCCACCTCACCTCACCGCCCACCTCACCTCACTGCTCACCTCACCGCCCACCTCACCTCACCGCTCACCTCACCGCCCACCTCACCTCACCGCTCACCTCACCGCTCACCTCACCTCACCGCTCACCTCACCGCTCACCTCTCCTCACCGCTCACCTCACCGCTCACCTCACCGCTCACCTCACCTCACCGCTCACCTCACCGCTCACCTCACCTCACCGCTCACCTCACCTCACCGCTCACCTCACCGCTCACCTCACCTCACCGCTCACCTCACCGCTCACCTCACCTCACCGCTCACCTCACCGCTCACCTCACCGCTCACCTCACCGCTCACCTCACCGCTCACCGCTCACCTCACCGCTCACCTCACCGCTCACCTCACCTCACCCCTCACCTCACCTCACCCCTCACCTCACCTCACCGCTCACCTCACCGCTCACCTCTCGCCTCACCGCTCACTTCACCGCTCACCTCACCTCACCGCTCAACTCCCCTCACCGCTCACCTCACCGCTCACCTCACCGCTCACCTCACCTCACCGCTCACCTCACCGCTCACCTCACCGCTCACCTCTCACCTCACCTCTCACCTCACCGCTCACCTCTCACCTCACCGCTCACCTCACCGCTCACCTCACCTCACCGCTCACCTCACCGCTCACCTCACCTCACCGCTCACCTCAACTCATCTCACCGCTCACCTCACCTCACCTCACCGCTCACCTCACCTCACCGCTCACCTCACCTCACCGCTCACCTCACCGCTCACCTCACCGCTCCTCACCTCACCGCTCACCTCACCTCACACCTCACCTCACCTCACCGCTCACCTCAACTCACCTCGCCTCACCGCTCACCTCACCGCTCACCTCACCTCACCGCTCACCTCACCTCACCTCGCCTCACCGCTCACCTCGCCTCACCGCTCACCTCACCTCACCGCTCACCTCACCTCACCGCTCACCTCACCGCTCACCTCACCTCACCGCTCACCTCACCTCACCTCGCCTCACCGCTCACCTCACCGCTCACCTCACCTCACCGCTCACCTCACCTCACCGCTCACCTCACCGCTCACCTCACCTCACCTCGCCTCACCGCTCACCTCACCGCTCAACTCCCCTCACCGCTCACCTCACCGCTCACCTCACCTCACCGCTCACCTCACCGCTCACCTCACCGCTCACCTCTCACCTCACCTCTCACCTCACCGCTCACCTCTCACCTCACCTCACCGCTCACCTCTCACCTCACCTCACCGCTCACCTCTCACCTCACCTCACCGCTCACCTCTCACCTCACCTCACCGCTCACCTCACCGCTCACCTCACCGCTCACCTCACCGCTCACCTCACCTCACCGCTCACCTCACCGCTCACCTCACCTCACCGCTCACCTCAACTCATCTCACCGCTCACCTCACCTTACCGCTCACCTCACCTCACCTCACCGCTCACCTCACCTCACCTCACCGCTCACCTCACCTCACCGCTCACCTCACCGCTCCTCAACTCACCGCTCACCTCACCTCACACCTCACCGCTCACCTCACCTCACCTCGCCTCACCGCTCACCTCACCGCTCACCTCACCGCTCACCTCACCTCACCGCTCACCTCACCTCACCTCACCGCTCACCTCACCTCACCTCACCGCTCACCTCACCTCACCTCACCGCTCACCTCACCTCACCTCACCGCTCACCTCACCTCACCGCTCACCTCACCTCACCTCACCGCTCACCTCACCGCTCACCTCACCTCACCTCACCGCTCACCTCACCTCACCGCTCACCTCACCTCACCGCTCACCTCACCTCACCGCTCACCTCACCGCTCACCTCTCACCTCACCTCACCGCTCACCTCACCGCTCACCTCACCGCTCACCTCACCTCACCGCTCACCTCACCGCTCACCTCACCTCACCGCTCACCTCAACTCATCTCACCGCTCACCTCACCTCACCTCACCGCTCACCTCACCTCACCGCTCACCGCACCTCACCGCTCACCTCACCGCTCACCTCACCGCTCCTCACCTCACCGCTCACCTCACCTCACACCTCACCTCACCTCACCGCTCACCTCAACTCACCTCGCCTCACCGCTCACCTCACCGCTCACCTCACCTCACCGCTCACCTCACCTCACCTCACCTCGCCTCACCGCTCACCTCGCCTCACCGCTCACCTCACCTCACCGCTCACCTCACCTCACCGCTCACCTCACCGCTCACCTCACCTCACCGCTCACCTCACCTCACCTCGCCTCACCGCTCACCTCACCGCTCAACTCCCCTCACCGCTCACCTCACCGCTCACCTCACCTCACCGCTCACCTCACCGCTCACCTCACCGCTCACCTCTCACCTCACCTCTCACCTCACCGCTCACCTCTCACCTCACCTCACCGCTCACCTCTCACCTCACCTCACCGCTCACCTCTCACCTCACCTCACCGCTCACCTCACCGCTCACCTCACCGCTCACCTCACCGCTCACCTCACCTCACCGCTCACCACACCGCTCACCTCACCTCACCGCTCACCTCAACTCATCTCACCGCTCACCTCACCTCACCTCACCGCTCACCTCACCTCACCTCACCGCTCACCTCACCTCACCTCACCGCTCGCCTCACCTCACCGCTCACCTCACCGCTCCTCACCTCACCGCTCACCTCACCTCACACCTCACCGCTCACCTCACCTCACCTCGCCTCACCGGTCACCTCACCGCTCACCTCACCGCTCACCTCACCTCACCGCTCACCTCACCTCACCTCACCGCTCACCTCACCTCACCTCACCGCTCACCTCACCTCACCTCACCGCTCACCTCACCTCACCTCACCGCTCACCTCACCTCACCGCTCACCTCACCTCACCTCACCGCTCACCTCACCGCTCACCTCACCTCACCGCTCACCTCACCTCACCGCTCACCTCACCTCACCGCTCACCTCACCTCACCGCTCACCTCACCGCTCACCTCACCTCACCGCTCACCTCACCTCACCTCACACCTCACCGCTCACCTCACCGCTCACCTCACCGCTCACCTCACCGCTCACCTCACCTCACCGCTCAGCTCACCTCACCGCTCAGCTCACCTCACCGCTCCGCTCACCTCAGCGCTCAGGTCACCTCACCGCTCAGCTCAGCTCACCGCTCAGCTCAGCTCACCGCTCAGCTCAGCTCACCGCTCAGCTCACCACCCAGCTCACCACCCAGCTCACCACCCAGCTCACCACTCAGCTCGCCACACAGCTCGCCACTCAGCTCGCCACTCAGCTCACCACTCAGCTCACCACACTCCACAGCTCACCACTCACCTCACCGCTCACCTCACCGCCCACCTCACCTCACCGCTCACCTCACCGCCCACCTCACCGCCCACCTCACCTCACCGCTCACCTCACCGCCCACCTCACCTCACCGCTCACCTCACCGCCCACCTCACCTCACCGCTCACCTCACCGCCCACCTCACCTCACTGCTCACCTCACCGCCCACCTCACCTCACCGCTCACCTCACCGCCCACCTCACCTCACCGCTCACCTCACCGCCCACCTCACCTCACCGCTCACCTCACCGCCCACCTCACCTCACCGCTCACCTCACCGCCCACCTCACCTCACCGCTCACCTCACCGCCCACCTCACCGCCCACCTCACCTCACCGCTCACCTCACCGCCCACCTCACCTCACCGCTCACCTCACCGCCCACCTCACCGCTCACCTCACCGCCCACCTCACCTCACCGCTCACCTCACCGCCCACCTCACCGCTCACCTCACCGCCCACCTCACCTCACCGCTCACCTCACCGCCCACCTCACCTCACCGCTCACCTCACCGCGCACCTCACCTCACCGCTCACCTCACCGCCCACCTCACCTCACCGCTCACCTCACCGCCCACATCACCTCACCGCTCACCTCACCGCCCACCTCACCTCACCGCCCACCTCACCTCTCCGCTCACCTCACCGCCCACCTCACCTCACCGCTCACCTCACCGCCCACCTCACCTCACCGCTCACCTCACCGCCCACCTCACCTCACCGCTCACCTCACCGCTCACCTCTCCTCACCGCTCACCTCACCGCTCACCTCACCGCTCACCTCACCTCACCGCTCACCTCACCGCTCACCTCACCTCACCGCTCACCTCACCGCTCACCTCACCTCACCGCTCACCTCACCGCTCACCTCACCTCACCGCTCACCTCACCGCTCACCTCACCGCTCACCTCACCTCACCCCTCACCTCACCTCACCCCTCACCTCACCTCACCGCTCACCTCACCGCTCACCTCTCGCCTCACCGCTCACTTCACCGCTCACCTCACCTCACCGCTCAACTCCCCTCACCGCTCACCTCACCGCTCACCTCACCGCCCACCTCACCTCACCGCTCACCTCACCGCCCACCTCACCTCACCGCTCACCTCACCGCCCACCTCACCTCACCGCTCACCTCACCGCTCACCTCTCCTCACCGCTCACCTCACCGCTCACCTCACCGCTCACCTCACCTCACCGCTCACCTCACCGCTCACCTCACCGCTCACCTCACCTCACCGCTCACCTCACCGCTCACCTCACCTCACCGCTCACCTCACCGCTCACCTCACCTCACCGCTCACCTCACCGCTCACCTCACCGCTCACCGCTCACCTCACCGCTCACCTCACCGCTCACCTCACCTCACCCCTCACCTCACCTCACCCCTCACCTCACCTCACCGCTCACCTCACCGCTCACCTCTCGCCTCACCGCTCACTTCACCGCTGACCTCACCTCACCGCTCAACTCCCCTCACCGCTCACCTCACCGCTCACCTCACCGCTCACCTCACCTCACCGCTCACCTCACCGCTCACCTCTCACCTCACCTCTCACCTCACCGCTCACCTCTCACCTCACCGCTCACCTCACCGCTCACCTCTCACCTCACCGCTCACCTCACCGCTCACCTCTCACCTCACCTCACCGCTCACCTCACCGCTCACCTCACCGCTCACCTCACCTCACCGCTCACCTCACCGCTCACCTCACCTCACCGCTCACCTCAACTCATCTCACGGCTCACCTCACCTCACCTCACCGCTCACCTCACCTCACCGCTCACCTCACCTCACCGCTCACCTCACCGCTCACCTCACCGCTCCTCACCTCACCGCTCACCTCACCTCACACCTCACCTCACCTCACCGCTCACCTCAACTCACCTCGCCTCACCGCTCACCTCACCGCTCACCTCACCTCACCGCTCACCTCACCTCACCTCACCGCTCACCTCGCCTCACCGCTCACCTCACCTCACCGCTCACCTCACCTCACCGCTCACCTCACCGCTCACCTCACCTCACCGCTCACCTCACCTCACCTCGCCTCACCGCTCACCTCACCGCTCAACTCCCATCACCGCTCACCTCACCGCTCACCTCACCTCACCGCTCACCTCACCGCTCACCTCACCGCTCACCTCTCACCTCACCTCTCACCTCACTGCTCACCTCTCACCTCACCTCACCGCTCACCTCTCACCTCACCTCACCGCTCACCTCTCACCTCACCTCACCGCTCACCTCTCACCTCACCTCACCGCTCACCTCACCGCTCACCTCACCGCTCACCTCACCGCTCACCTCACCTCACCGCTCACCTCACCGCTCACCTCACCTCACCGCTCACCTCAACTCATCTCACCGCTCACCTCACCTCACCTCACCGCTCACCTCACCTCACCTCACCGCTCACCTCACCTCACCTCACCGCTCACCTCACCTCACCGCTCACCTCACCGCTCCTCACCTCACCGCTCACCTCACCTCACACCTCACCTCACCGCTCACCTCACCTCGCCTCACCGCTCACCTCACCGCTCACCTCACCGCTCACCTCACCTCACCGCTCACCTCACCTCACCTCACCGCTCACCTCACCTCACCTCACCGCTCACCTCACCTCACCTCACCGCTCACCTCACCTCACCTCACCGCTCACCTCACCTCACCGCTCACCTCACCTCACCTCACCGCTCACCTCACCGCTCACCTCACCTCACCTCACCGCTCACCTCACCTCACCTCACCGCTCACCTCACCTCACCGCTCACCTCACCTCACCGCTCACCTCACCGCTCACCTCACCTCACCGCTCACCTCACCTCACCTCACACCTCACCGCTCACCTCACCGCTCACCTCACCGCTCACCTCACCTCACCGCTCAGCTCACCTCACCGCTCAGCTCACCTCACCGCTCCGCTCACCTCAGCGCTCAGGTCACCTCACCGCTCAGCTCAGCTCACCGCTCAGCTCAGCTCACCGCTCAGCTCAGCTCACCGCTCAGCTCACCACCCAGCTCACCACCCAGCTCACCACTCAGCTCGCCACTCAGCTCGCCACTCAGCTCGCCACTCAGCTCACCACACTCCACAGCTCACCACTCACCTCACCGCTCACCTCACCGCCCACCTCACCGCCCACCTCACCGCCCACCTCACCTCACCGCTCACCTCACCGCCCACCTCACCTCACCGCTCACCTCACCGCCCACCTCACCTCACCGCTCACCTCACCGCCCACCTCACCACACCGCTCACCTCACCGCCCACCTCACCTCACCGCTCACCTCACCGCCCACCTCACCTCACCGCTCACCTCACCGCCCACCTCACCTCACCGCTCACCTCACCGCCCACCTCACCGCCCACCTTACCTCACCGCTCACCTCACCGCCCACCTCACCTCACCGCTCACCTCACCGCCCACCTCACCGCTCACCTCACCGCCCACCTCACCTCACCGCTCACCTCACCGCCCACCTCACCGCTCACCTCACCGCCCACCTCACCTCACCGCTCACCTCACCGCCCACCTCACCTCACCGCTCACCTCACCGCGCACCTCACCTCACCGCTCACCTCACCGCCCACCTCACCTCACCGCTCACCTCACCGCCCACATCACCTCACCGCTCACCTCACCGCCCACCTCACCTCACCGCCCACCTCACCTCACCGCTCACCTCACCGCCCACCTCACCTCACCGCTCACCTCACCGCCCACCTCACCTCACCGCTCACCTCACCGCCCACCTCACCTCACCGCTCACCTCACCGCTCACCTCTCCTCACCGCTCACCTCACCGCTCACCTCACCGCTCACCTCACCTCACCGCTCACCTCACCTCACCGCTCACCTCACCGCCCACCTCACCTCACCGCTCACCTCACCGCCCACCTCACCGCTCACCTCACCGCCCACCTCACCTCACCGCTCACCTCACCGCCCACCTCACCGCTCACCTCACCGCCCACCTCACCTCACCGCTCACCTCACCGCCCACCTCACCTCACCGCTCACCTCACCGCGCACCTCACCTCACCGCTCACCTCACCGCCCACCTCACCTCACCGCTCACCTCACCGCCCACATCACCTCACCGCTCACCTCACCGCCCACCTCACCTCACCGCCCACCTCACCTCACCGCTCACCTCACCGCCCACCTCACCTCACCGCTCACCTCACCGCCCACCTCACCTCACCGCTCACCTCACCGCCCACCTCACCTCACCGCTCACCTCACCGCTCACCTCTCCTCACCGCTCACCTCACCGCTCACCTCACCGCTCACCTCACCTCACCGCTCACCTCACCGCTCACCTCACCGCTCACCTCACCGCTCACCTCACCTCACCGCTCAGCTCACCTCACCGCTCAGCTCACCTCACCGCTCCGCTCACCTCAGCGCTCAGGTCACCTCACCGCTCAGCTCAGCTCACCGCTCAGCTCAGCTCACCGCTCAGCTCAGCTCACCGCTCAGCTCAGCTCACCGCTCAGCTCACCACCCAGCTCACCACCCAGCTCACCACCCAGCTCACCACTCAGCTCGCCACACAGCTCGCCACTCAGCTCGCCACTCAGCTCACCACTCAGCTCACCACACTCCACAGCTCACCACTCACCTCACCGCTCACCTCACCGCCCACCTCACCTCACCGCTCACCTCACCGCCCACCTCACCGCCCACCTCACCTCACCGCTCACCTCACCGCCCACCTCACCTCACCGCTCACCTCACCGCCCACCTCACCTCACCGCTCACCTCACCGCCCACCTCACCTCACTGCTCACCTCACCGCCCACCTCACCTCACCGCTCACCTCACCGCCCACCTCACCTCACCGCTCACCTCACCGCCCACCTCACCTCACCGCTCACCTCACCGCCCACCTCACCTCACCGCTCACCTCACCGCCCACCTCACCTCACCGCTCACCTCACCGCCCACCTCACCGCCCACCTCACCTCACCGCTCACCTCACCGCCCACCTCACCTCACCGCTCACCTCACCGCCCACCTCACCGCTCACCTCACCGCCCACCTCACCTCACCGCTCACCTCACCGCCCACCTCACCGCTCACCTCACCGCCCACCTCACCTCACCGCTCACCTCACCGCCCACCTCACCTCACCGCTCACCTCACCGCGCACCTCACCTCACCGCTCACCTCACCGCCCACCTCACCTCACCGCTCACCTCACCGCCCACATCACCTCACCGCTCACCTCACCGCCCACCTCACCTCACCGCCCACCTCACCTCACCGCTCACCTCACCGCCCACCTCACCTCACCGCTCACCTCACCGCCCACCTCACCTCACCGCTCACCTCACCGCCCACCTCACCTCACCGCTCACCTCACCGCTCACCTCTCCTCACCGCTCACCTCACCGCTCACCTCACCGCTCACCTCACCTCACCGCTCACCTCACCGCTCACCTCACCTCACCGCTCACCTCACCGCTCACCTCACCTCACCGCTCACCTCACCGCTCACCTCACCTCACCGCTCACCTCACCGCTCACCTCACCGCTCACCTCACCGCTCACCTCACCTCACCCCTCACCTCACCTCACCCCTCACCTCACCTCACCGCTCACCTCACCGCTCACCTCTCGCCTCACCGCTCACTTCACCGCTCACCTCACCTCACCGCTCAACTCCCCTCACCGCTCACCTCACCGCTCACCTCACCGCCCACCTCACCTCACCGCTCACCTCACCGCCCACCTCACCTCACCGCTCACCTCACCGCCCACCTCACCTCACCGCTCACCTCACCGCTCACCTCTCCTCACCGCTCACCTCACCGCTCACCTCACCGCTCACCTCACCTCACCGCTCACCTCACCGCTCACCTCACCGCTCACCTCACCTCACCGCTCACCTCACCGCTCACCTCACCTCACCGCTCACCTCACCGCTCACCTCACCTCACCGCTCACCTCACCGCTCACCTCACCGCTCACCTCACCGCTCACCGCTCACCTCACCGCTCACCTCACCGCTCACCTCACCTCACCCCTCACCTCACCTCACCCCTCACCTCACCTCACCGCTCACCTCACCGCTCACCTCTCGCCTCACCGCTCACTTCACCGCTCACCTCACCTCACCGCTCAACTCCCCTCACCGCTCACCTCACCGCTCACCTCACCGCTCACCTCACCTCACCGCTCACCTCACCGCTCACCTCTCACCTCACCTCTCACCTCACCGCTCACCTCTCACCTCACCGCTCACCTCACCGCTCACCTCTCACCTCACCGCTCACCTCACCGCTCACCTCTCACCTCACCTCACCGCTCACCTCACCGCTCACCTCACCGCTCACCTCACCTCACCGCTCACCTCTCACCTCACCTCACCGCTCACCTCACCGCTCACCTCACCGCTCACCTCATCTCACCGCTCACCTCACCTCACCTCACCGCTCACCTCACCTCACCGCTCACCTCACCTCACCGCTCACCTCACCGCTCACCTCACCGCTCCTCACCTCACCGCTCACCTCACCTCACACCTCACCTCACCTCACCGCTCACCTCAACTCACCTCGCCTCACCGCTCACCTCACCGCTCACCTCACCTCACCGCTCACCTCACCTCACCGCTCACCTCACCTCACCTCACCGCTCACCTCGCCTCACCGCTCACCTCACCTCACCGCTCACCTCACCTCACCGCTCACCTCACCGCTCACCTCACCTCACCGCTCACCTCACCTCACCTCGCCTCACCGCTCACCTCACCGCTCAACTCCCATCACCGCTCACCTCACCGCTCACCTCACCTCACCGCTCACCTCACCGCTCACCTCACCGCTCACCTCTCACCTCACCGCTCACCTCTCACCTCACCTCACCGCTCACCTCTCACCTCACCTCACCGCTCACCTCTCACCTCACCTCACCGCTCACCTCTCACCTCACCTCACCGCTCACCTCACCGCTCACCTCACCGCTCACCTCACCGCTCACCTCACCTCACCGCTCACCTCACCGCTCACCTCACCTCACCGCTCACCTCAACTCATCTCACCGCTCACCTCACCTCACCTCACCGCTCACCTCACCTCACCTCACCGCTCACCTCACCTCACCTCACCGCTCACCTCACCTCACCGCTCACCTCACCGCTCCTCACCTCACCGCTCACCTCACCTCACACCTCACCTCACCGCTCACCTCACCTCGCCTCACCGCTCACCTCACCGCTCACCTCACCGCTCACCTCACCTCACCGCTCACCTCACCTCACCTCACCGCTCACCTCACCTCACCGCTCACCTCACCTCACCTCACCGCTCACCTCACCTCACCTCACCGCTCACCTCACCTCACCGCTCACCTCACCTCACCTCACCGCTCACCTCACCGCTCACCTCACCTCACCTCACCGCTCACCTCACCTCACCTCACCGCTCACCTCACCTCACCGCTCACCTCACCTCACCGCTCACCTCACCGCTCACCTCACCTCACCGCTCACCTCACCTCACCTCACACCTCACCGCTCACCTCACCGCTCACCTCACCGCTCACCTCACCTCACCGCTCAGCTCACCTCACCGCTCAGCTCACCTCACCGCTCCGCTCACCTCAGCGCTCAGGTCACCTCACCGCTCAGCTCAGCTCACCGCTCAGCTCAGCTCACCGCTCAGCTCAGCTCACCGCTCAGCTCACCACCCAGCTCACCACCCAGCTCACCACTCAGCTCGCCACTCAGCTCGCCACTCAGCTCGCCACTCAGCTCACCACACTCCACAGCTCACCACTCACCTCACCGCTCACCTCACCGCCCACCTCACCGCCCACCTCACCGCCCACCTCACCTCACCGCTCACCTCACCGCCCACCTCACCTCACCGCTCACCTCACCGCCCACCTCACCTCACCGCTCACCTCACCGCCCACCTCACCTCACCGCTCACCTCACCGCCCACCTCACCTCACCGCTCACCTCACCGCCCACCTCACCTCACCGCTCACCTCACCGCCCACCTCACCTCACCGCTCACCTCACCGCCCACCTCACCTCACCGCTCACCTCACCGCCCACATCACCTCACCGCTCACCTCACCGCCCACCTCACCGCCCACCTCACCTCACCGCTCACCTCACCGCCCACCTCACCTCACCGCTCACCTCACCGCCCACCTCACCGCTCACCTCACCGCCCACCTCACCTCACCGCTCACCTCACCGCCCACCTCACCGCTCACCTCACCGCCCACCTCACCTCACCGCTCACCTCACCGCCCACCTCACCTCACCGCTCACCTCACCGCGCACCTCACCTCACCGCTCACCTCACCGCCCACCTCACCTCACCGCTCACCTCACCGCCCACATCACCTCACCGCTCACCTCACCGCCCACCTCACCTCACCGCCCACCTCACCTCACCGCTCACCTCACCGCCCACCTCACCTCACCGCTCACCTCACCGCCCACCTCACCTCACCGCTCACCTCACCGCCCACCTCACCTCACCGCTCACCTCACCGCTCACCTCTCCTCACCGCTCACCTCACCGCTCACCTCACCGCTCACCTCACCTCACCGCTCACCTCACCGCTCACCTCACCTCACCGCTCACCTCACCCCACCGCTCACCTCACCGCTCACCTCACCTCACCGCTCACCTCACCGCTCACCTCACCTCACCGCTCACCTCACCGCTCACCTCACCGCTCACCTCACCTCACCTCACCCCTCACCTCACCTCACCCCTCACCTCACCTCACCGCTCACCTCACCGCTCACCTCTCGCCTCACCGCTCACTTCACCGCTCACCTCACCTCACCGCTCAACTCCCCTCACCGCTCACCTCACCGCTCACCTCACCGCTCACCTCACCTCACCGCTCACCTCACCGCTCACCTCACCGCTCACCTCTCACCTCACCTCTCACCTCACCGCTCACCTCTCACCTCACCGCTCACCTCACCGCTCACCTCTCACCTCACCGCTCACCTCACCGCTCACCTCTCACCTCACCTCACCGCTCACCTCACCGCTCACCTCACCGCTCATCTCACCGCTCACTTCACCTCACCGCTCACCTCACCGCTCACCTCACCTCACCGCTCACCTTCAACTCATCTCACCGCTCACCTCACCTCACCTCACCGCTCACCTCACCTCACCGCTCACCTCACCTCACCGCTCACCTCACCGCTCACCTCACCGCTCCTCACCTCACCGCTCACCTCACCTCACACCTCACCTCACCTCACCGCTCACCTCAACTCACCTCGCCTCACCGCTCACCTCACCGCTCACCTCACCTCACCGCTCACCTCACCTCACCTCACCTCGCCTCACCGCTCACCTCGCCTCACCGCTCACCTCACCTCACCGCTCACCTCACCGCTCACCTCACCTCACCGCTCACCTCACCTCACCTCGCCTCACCGCTCACCTCACCGCTCACCTCACCTCACCGCTCACCTCACCTCACCTCGCCTCACCGCTCACCTCGCCTCACCGCTCACCTCACCTCACCTCACCGCTCACCTCACCTCATCGCTCACCTCACCTCACCGCTCACCTCACCTCACCGCTCACCTCACCTCACCGCTCACCTCACCCCACCTCACCGCTCACCTCACCTCACCGCTCACCTCACCTCACACCTCACCGCTCATCTCACCTCACCGCTCACCTCACCGCTCACCTCACCTCACCGCTCACCTCATCTCACCTCACCGCTCACCTCACCTCACCTCACCGCTCACCTCACCTCACCTCACCGCTCACCTCACCTCACCGCTCACCTCACCGCTCACCTCACCTCACCGCTCACTTCACCTCACCGCTCACCTCACCTCACCGCTCACCTCACCTCACCGCTCACCTCACCTCACCGCTCACCTCACCTCACCTCACCGCTCACCTCACCTCACCGCTCACCTCACCGCTCACCTCACCTCACCGCTCACCTCACCTCACCTCACCGCTCACCTCACCTCACCTCACCGCTCACCTCACCGCTCACCTCACCTCACCGCTCACCTCACCTCACCGCTCACCTCACCTCACCGCTCACCTCACCTCACCGCTCACCTCACCTCACCTCACCGCTCACCTCACCGCCCACCTCACCTCACCGCTCACCTCACCGCCCACCTCACCTCACCGCTCACCTCACCGCCCACCTCACCTCACCGCTCACCTCACCGCTCACCTCACCGCCCACCTCACCTCACCGCTCACCTCACCGCCCACCTCACCTCACCGCTCACCTCACCGCCCACCTCACCTCACCGCTCACCTCACCGCCCACCTCACCTCACCGCTCACCTCACCGCCCACCTCACCGCCCACCTCACCTCACCGCTCACCTCACCGCCCACCTCACCTCACCGCTCACCTCACCGCCCACCTCACCGCTCACCTCACCGCCCACCTCACCTCACCGCTCACCTCACCGCCCACCTCACCTCACCGCTCACCTCACCGCCCACCTCACCTCACCGCTCACCTCACCGCCCACCTCACCTCACCGCTCACCTCACCGCCCACCTCACCTCACCGCTCACCTCACCGCCCATCTCACCTCACCGCTCACCTCGCCGCCCACATCACCTCACCGCTCACCTCACCGCCCACCTCACCTCACCGCCCACCTCACCTCACCGCCCACCTCACCTCACCGCTCACCTCACCGCCCACCTCACCTCACCGCTCACCTCACCGCCCACCTCACCTCACCGCTCACCTCACCGCCCACCTCACCTCACCGCTCACCTCACCGCTCACCTCTCCTCACCGCTCACCTCACCGCTCACCTCACCGCTCACCTCACCTCACCGCTCACCTCACCGCTCACCTCACCTCACCGCTCACCTCACCTCACCGCTCACCTCACCGCTCACCTCACCTCACCGCTCACCTCACCTCACCGCTCACCTCACCGCTCACCTCACCGCTCACCTCACCGCTCACCTCACCTCACCGCTCACCTCACCTCACCCCTCACCTCACCTCACCGCTCACCTCACCTCACCGCTCACCTCACCGCTCACCTCTCGCCTCACCGCTCACCGCTCACCTCACCTCACCGCTCAACTCCCCTCACCGCTCACCTCACCGCTCACCTCACCTCACCGCTCACCTCACCGCTCACCTCACCGCTCACCTCACCGCTCACCTCTCACCTCACCTCTCACCTCACCTCTCACCTCACCGCTCACCTCTCACCTCACCTCACCGCTCACCTCTCACCTCACCTCACCTCAACGCTCACCTCTCACCTCACCTCACCGCTCACCTCACCGCTCACCTCACCGCTCACCTCACCGCTCACCTCACCTCACCGCTCACCTCACCGCTCACCTCACCTCACCGCTCACCTCAACTCATCTCACCGCTCACCTCACCTCACCTCACCGCTCACCTCACCTCACCTCACCGCTCACCTCACCTCACCTCACCGCTCACCTCACCTCACCGCTCACCTCACCTCACCGCTCACCTCACCGCTCCTCACCTCACCGCTCACCTCACCTCACACCTCACCTCACCTCACCGCTCACCTCACCTCACCTCGCCTCACCGCTCACCTCACCGCTCACCTCACCGCTCACCTCACCTCACCGCTCACCTCACCTCACCTCACCGCTCACCTCACCTCACCGCTCACCTCACCTCACCTCACCGCTCACCTCACCTCACCTCACCGCTCACCTCACCTCACCGCTCACCTCACCTCACCGCTCACCTCACCGCTCACCTCACCTCACCGCTCACCTCACCTCACCTCACACCTCACCGCTCACCTCACCGCTCACCTCACCGCTCACCTCACCGCTCACCTCACCTCACCGCTCAGCTCACCTCACCGCTCAGCTCACCTCACCGCTCCGCTCACCTCAGCGCTCAGGTCACCTCACCGCTCAGCTCAGCTCACCGCTCAGCTCAGCTCACCGCTCAGCTCACCACCCAGCTCACCACCCAGCTCACCACCCAGCTCACCACTCAGCTCACCACTCAGCTCGCCACTCAGCTCGCCACTCAGCTCACCACTCTCCACAGCTCACCACTCACCTCACCGCTCACCTCACCGCCCACCTCACCTCACCGCTCACCTCACCGCCCACCTCACCGCCCACCTCACCTCACCGCTCACCTCACCGCCCACCTCACCTCACCGCTCACCTCACCTCACCGCTCACCTCACCGCCCACCTCACCTCACCGCTCACCTCACCGCCCACCTCACCTCACCGCTCACCTCACCGCCCACCTCACCTCACCGCTCACCTCACCGCCCACCTCACCTCACCGCTCACCTCACCGCCCACCTCACCGCCCACCTCACCTCACCGCTCACCTCACCGCCCACCTCACCTCACCGCTCACCTCACCGCCCACCTCACCGCTCACCTCACCGCCCACCTCACCTCACCGCTCACCTCACCGCCCACCTCACCTCACCGCTCACCTCACCGCCCACCTCACCTCAACGCTCACCTCACCGCCCACCTCACCTCACCGCTCACCTCACCGCCCACCTCACCTCACCGCTCACCTCACCGCCCACCTCACCTCACCGCTCACCTCACCGCCCACCTCACCTCACCGCTCACCTCACCGCCCACCTCACCGCTCACCTCACCGCTCACCTCTCCTCACCGCTCACCTCACCGCTCACCTCACCGCTCACCTCACCTCACCGCTCACCTCACCGCTCACCTCACCGCTCACCTCACCTCACCGCTCACCTCACCGCTCACCTCACCTCACCGCTCACCTCACCGCTCACCTCACCTCACCGCTCACCTCACCGCTCACCTCACCGCTCACCTCACCGCTCACCGCTCACCTCACCGCTCACCTCACCGCTCACCTCACCTCACCCCTCACCTCACCTCACCGCTCACCTCACCGCTCACCTCTCGCCTCACCGCTCACTTCACCGCTCACCTCACCTCACCGCTCAACTCCCCTCACCGCTCACCTCACCGCTCACCTCACCGCTCACCTCACCGCTCACCTCACCTCACCGCTCACCTCACCGCTCACCTCTCACCTCACCTCTCACCTCACCGCTCACCTCTCACCTCACCGCTCACCTCACCGCTCACCTCTCACCTCACCGCTCACCTCACCGCTCACCTCTCACCTCACCTCACCGCTCACCTCACCGCTCACCTCACCGCTCACCTCACCTCACCGCTCACCTCACCGCTCACCTCACCTCACCGCTCACCTCAACTCATCTCACCGCTCACCTCACCTCACCTCACCGCTCACCTCACCTCACCGCTCACCTCACCTCACCGCTCACCTCACCGCTCACCTCACCGCTCACCTCACCGCTCCTCACCTCACCGCTCACCTCACCTCACACCTCACCTCACCTCACCGCTCACCTCAACTCACCTCGCCTCACCGCTCACCTCACCGCTCACCTCACCTCACCGCTCACCTCACCTCACCTCACCTCGCCTCACCGCTCACCTCGCCTCACCGCTCACCTCACCTCACCGCTCACCTCACCGCTCACCTCACCTCACCGCTCACCTCACCTCACCTCGCCTCACCGCTCACCTCACCGCTCAACTCCCCTCACCGCTCACCTCACCGCTCACCTCACCTCACCGCTCACCTCACCGCTCACCTCACCGCTCACCTCTCACCTCACCTCTCGCCTCACCGCTCACCTCTCACCTCACCTCACCGCTCACCTCTCACCTCACCTCACCGCTCACCTCTCACCTCACCTCACCGCTCACCTCTCACCTCACCTCACCGCTCACCTCACCGCTCACCTCACCGCTCACCTCACCGCTCACCTCACCTCACCGCTCACCTCACCGCTCACCTCACCTCACCGCTCACCTCAACTCATCTCACCGCTCACCTCACCTCACCTCACCGCTCACCTCACCTCACCTCACCGCTCACCTCACCTCACCTCACCGCTCACCTCACCTCACCGCTCACCTCACCGCTCCTCACCTCACCGCTCACCTCACCTCACACCTCACCGCTCACCTCACCTCACCTCGCCTCACCGCTCACCTCACCGCTCACCTCACCTCACCGCTCACCTCACCTCACCTCACCGCTCACCTCACCTCACCTCACCGCTCACCTCACCTCACCTCACCGCTCACCTCACCTCACCTCACCGCTCACCTCACCTCACCGCTAACCTCACCTCACCTCACCGCTCACCTCACCGCTCACCTCACCGCTCACCTCACCTCACCTCACCGCTCACCTCACCTCACCGCTCACCTCACCTCACCGCTCACCTCACCGCTCACCTCACCGCTCACCTCACCTCACCGCTCACCTCACCTCACCTCACACCTCACCGCTCACCTCACCGCTCACCTCACCGCTCACCTCACCTCACCGCTCAGCTCACCTCACCGCTCAGCTCACCTCACCGCTCCGCTCACCTAAGCGCTCAGGTCACCTCACCGCTCAGCTCAGCTCACCGCTCAGCTCAGCTCACCGCTCAGCTCAGCTCACCGCTCAGCTCACCACCCAGCTCACCACCCAGCTCACCACCCAGCTCACCACTCAGCTCGCCACTCAGCTCGCCACTCAGCTCACCACACTCCACAGCTCACCACTCACCTCACCGCTCACCTCACCGCCCACCTCACCTCACCGCTCACCTCACCGCCCACCTCACCGCCCACCTCACCTCACCGCTCACCTCACCGCCCACCTCACCTCACCGCTCACCTCACCGCCCACCTCACCTCACCGCTCACCTCACCGCCCACCTCACCTCACCGCTCACCTCACCGCCCACCTCACCTCACCGCTCACCTCACCGCCCACCTCACCTCACCGCTCACCTCACCGCCCACCTCACCTCACCGCTCACCTCACCGCCCACCTCACCTCACCGCTCACCTCACCGCCCACCTCACCTCACCGCTCACCTCACCGCCCACCTCACCGCCCACCTCACCTCACCGCTCACCTCACCGCCCACCTCACCTCACCGCTCACCTCACCGCCCACCTCACCGCTCACCTCACCGCCCACCTCACCTCACCGCTCAAGTCACCGCCCACCTCACCGCTCACCTCACCGCCCACCTCACCTCACCGCTCACCTCACCGCCCACCTCACCTCACCGTTCACCTCACCGCGCACCTCACCTCACCGCTCACCTCACCGCCCACCTCACCTCACCGCTCACCTCACCGCCCACATCACCTCACCGCTCACCTCACCGCCCACCTCACCTCACCGCCCACCTCACCTCACCGCTCACCTCACCGCCCACCTCACCTCACCGCTCACCTCACCGCCCACCTCACCTCACCGCTCACCTCACCGCTCACCTCACCTCACCGCTCACCTCACCGCTCACCTCTCCTCACCGCTCACCTCACCGCTCACCTCACCGCTCACCTCACCTCACCGCTCACCTCACCGCTCACCTCACCGCTCACCTCACCTCACCGCTCACCTCACCTCACCGCTCACCTCACCGCTCACCTCACCTCACCGCTCACCTCACCGCTCACCTCACCTCACCGCTCACCTCACCGCTCACCTCACCGCTCACCTCACCGCTCACCGCTCACCTCACCGCTCACCTCACCGCTCACCTCACCTCACCCCTCACCTCACCTCACCCCTCACCTCACCTCACCGCTCACCTCACCGCTCACCTCTCGCCTCACCGCTCACTTCACCGCTCACCTCACCTCACCGCTCAACTCCCCTCACCGCTCACCTTAACGCTCACCTCACCGCTCACCTCACCTCACCGCTCACCTCACCGCTCACCTCACCGCTCACCTCTCACCTCACCTCTCACCTCACCGCTCACCTCTCACCTCACCGCTCACCTCACCGCTCACCTCTCACCTCACCGCTCACCTCACCGCTCACCTCTCACCTCACCTGACCGCTCACCTCACCGCTCACCTCACCGCTCACCTCACCGCTCACCTCACCTCACCGCTCACCTCACCGCTCACCTCACCTCACCGCTCACCTCAACTCATCTCACCGCTCACCTCACCTCACCTCACCGCTCACCTCACCTCACCGCTCACCTCACCTCACCGCTCACCTCACCGCTCACCTCACCGCTCCTCACCTCACCGCTCACCTCACCTCACACCTCACCTCACCTCACCGCTCACCTCAACTCACCTCGCCTCACCGCTCACCTCACCGCTCACCTCACCTCACCGCTCACCTCACCTCACCTCGCCTCACCGCTCACCTCGCCTCACCGCTCACCTCACCTCACCGCTCACCTCACCTCACCGCTCACCTCACCGCTCACCTCACCTCACCGCTCACCTCACCTCACCTCGCCTCACCGCTCACCTCACCTCACCGCTCACCTCACCTCACCTCGCCTCACCGCTCACCTCGCCTCACCGCTCACCTCACCTCACCTCACCGCTCACCTCACCTCATCGCTCACCTCACCTCACCGCTCACCTCACCTCACCGCTCACCTCACCTCACCGCTCACCTCACCCCACCTCACCGCTCACCTCATCTCACCGCTCACCTCACCTCACACCTCACCGCTCACCTCACCTCACCGCTCACCTCACCGCTCACCTCACCTCACCGCTCACCTCATCTCACCTCACCGCTCACCTCACCTCACCGCTCACCTCACCTCACCTCACCGCTCACCTCACCGCTCACCTCACCTCACCGCTCACCTCACCTCACCGCTCACCTCACCTCACCGCTCACCTCACCTCACCGCTCACCTCACCTCACCGCTCACCTCACCTCACCTCACCGCTCACCTCACCTCACCTCACCGCTCACCTCACCTCACCTCACCGCTCACCTCACCGCTCACCTCACCTCACCGCTCACCTCACCTCACCTCACCGCTCACCTCACCTCACCTCACCGCTCACCTCACCTCACCTCACCGCTCACCTCACCGCTCACCTCACCTCACCGCTCACCTCACCTCACCGCTCACCTCACCTCACCGCTCACCTCACCTCACCGCTCACCTCACCACCCACCTCACCTCACCGCTCACCTCACCGCCCACCTCACCTCACCGCTCACCTCACCGCCCACCTCACCTCACCGCTCACCTCACCGCCCACCTCACCTCACCGCTCACCTCACCGCCCACCTCACCTCACCGCTCACCTCACCGCCCACCTCACCTCACCGCTCACCTCACCGCTCACCTCACCGCCCACCTCACCTCACCGCTCACCTCACCGCCCACCTCACCTCACCGCTCACCTCACCGCCCACCTCACCTCACCGCTCACCTCACCGCCCACCTCACCTCACCGCTCACCTCACCGCCCACCTCACCGCCCACCTCACCTCACCGCTCACCTCACCGCCCACCTCACCGCTCACCTCACCGCCCACCTCACCTCACCGCTCACCTCACCGCCCACCTCACCTCACCGCTCACCTCACCGCCCACCTCACCTCACCGCTCACCTCACCGCCCACCTCACCTCACCGCTCACCTCACCGCCCACCTCACCTCACCGCTCACCTCACCGCCCACCTCACCTCACCGCTCACCTCGCCGCCCACATCACCTCACCGCTCACCTCACCGCCCACCTCACCTCACCGCCCACCTCACCTCACCGCTCACCTCACCGCCCACCTCACCTCACCGCTCACCTCACCGCCCACCTCACCTCACCGCTCACCTCACCGCCCACCTCACCTCACCGCTCACCTCACCGCTCACCTCTCCTCACCGCTCACCTCACCGCTCACCTCACCGCTCACCTCACCTCACCGCTCACCTCACCGCTCACCTCACCTCACCGCTCACCTCACCTCACCGCTCACCTCACCGCTCACCTCACCTCACCGCTCACCTCACCTCACCGCTCACCTCACCGCTCACCTCACCGCTCACCTCACCGCTCACCTCACCTCACCCCTCACCTCACCTCACCGCTCACCTCACCTCACCGCTCACCTCACCTCACCGCTCACCTCACCTCACCGCTCACCTCACCGCTCACCTCTCGCCTCACCGCTCACCGCTCACCTCACCTCACCGCTCAACTCCCCTCACCGCTCACCTCACCGCTCACCTCACCTCACCGCTCACCTCACCGCTCACCTCACCGCTCACCTCTCACCTCACCTCTCACCTCACCGCTCACCTCTCACCTCACCTCACCGCTCACCTCTCACCTCACCTCACCTCACCGCTCACCTCTCACCTCACCTCACCGCTCACCTCACCGCTCACCTCACCGCTCACCTCACCGCTCACCTCACCTCACCGCTCACCTCACCGCTCACCTCACCGCTCACCTCAACTCATCTCACCGCTCACCTCACCTCACCTCACCGCTCACCTCACCTCACCTCACCGCTCACCTCACCTCACCTCACCGCTCACCTCACCTCACCGCTCACCTCACCGCTCCTCACCTCACCGCTCACCTCACCTCACACCTCACCTCACCTCACCGCTCACCTCACCTCACCTCGCCTCACCGCTCACCTCACCGCTCACCTCACCGCTCACCTCACCTCACCGCTCACCTCACCTCACCTCACCGCTCACCTCACCTCACCGCTCACCTCACCTCACCTCACCGCTCACCTCACCTCACCTCACCGCTCACCTCACCTCACCGCTCACCTCACCTCACCTCACCGCTCACCTCACCGCTCACCTCACCTCACCTCACCGCTCACCTCACCTCACCGCTCACCTCACCTCACCTCACCGCTCACCTCACCTCACCGCTCACCTCACCGCTCACCTCACCTCACCGCTCACCTCACCTCACCTCACACCTCACCGCTCACCTCACCGCTCACCTCACCGCTCACCTCACCTCACCGCTCAGCTCACCTCACCGCTCAGCTCACCTCACCGCTCAGCTCACCTCACCGCTCCGCTCACCTCAGCGCTCAGGTCACCTCACCGCTCAGCTCAGCTCACCGCTCAGCTCAGCTCACCGCTCAGCTCACCACCCAGCTCACCACCCAGCTCACCACCCAGCTCACCACCCAGCTCACCACTCAGCTCACCACTCAGCTCGCCACTCAGCTCGCCACTCAGCTCACCACTCAGCTCACCACTCAGCTCACCACACTCCACAGCTCACCACTCACCTCACCGCTCACCTCACCGCCCACCTCACCTCACCGCTCACCTCACCGCCCACCTCACCGCCCACCTCACCTCACCGCTCACCTCACCGCCCACCTCACCTCACCGCTCACCTCACCTCACCGCTCACCTCACCGCCCACCTCACCTCACCGCTCACCTCACCGCCCACCTCACCTCACCGCTCACCTCACCGCCCACCTCACCTCACCGCTCACCTCACCGCCCACCTCACCTCACCGCTCACCTCACCGCCCACCTCACCTCACCGCTCACCTCACCGCCCACCTCACCTCACCGCTCACCTCACCGCCCACCTCACCGCCCACCTCACCTCACCGCTCACCTCACCGCCCACCTCACCTCACCGCTCACCTCACCGCCCACCTCACCGCTCACCTCACCGCCCACCTCACCTCACCGCTCACCTCACCGCCCACCTCACCTCACCGCTCACCTCACCGCCCACCTCACCTCACCGCTCACCTCACCGCCCACCTCACCTCACCGCTCACCTCACCGCCTACCTCACCTCACCGCTCACCTCACCGCCCACCTCACCTCACCGCTCACCTCACCGCCCACCTCACCTCACCGCTCACCTCACCGCCCACCTCACCTCACCGCTCACCTCACCGCTCACCTCTCCTCACCGCTCAACTCACCGCTCACCTCACCGCTCACCTCACCTCACCGCTCACCTCACCGCTCACCTCACCTCACCGCTCACCTCACCGCTCACCTCACCTCACCGCTCACCTCACCGCTCACCTCACCTCACCGCTCACCTCACCGCTCACCTCACCGCTCACCTCACCGCTCACCTCACCGCTCACCGCTCACCTCACCGCTCACCTCACCGCTCACCTCACCTCACCCCTCACCTCACCTCACCCCTCACCTCACCTCACCGCTCACCTCACCGCTCACCTCTCGCCTCACCGCTCACTTCACCGCTCACCTCACCTCACCGCTCAACTCCCCTCACCGCTCACCTCACCGCTTACCTCACCGCTCACCTCACCGCTCACCTCACCTCACCGCTCACCTCACCGCTCACCTCTCACCTCACCTCTCACCTCACCGCTCACCTCTCACCTCACCGCTCACCTCACCGCTCACCTCTCACCTCACCGCTCACCTCACCGCTCACCTTTCACCTCACCTCACCGCTCACCTCACCGCTCACCTCACCGCTCACCTCACCTCACCGCTCACCTCACCGCTCACCTCACCTCACCGCTCACCTCAACTCATCTCACCGCTCACCTCACCTCACCTCACCGCTCACCTCACCTCACCGCTCACCTCACCTCACCGCTCACCTCACCGCTCACCTCACCGCTCCTCACCTCACCGCTCACCTCACCTCACACCTCACCTCACCTCACCGCTCACCTCAACTCACCTCGCCTCACCGCTCACCTCACCGCTCACCTCACCTCACCGCTCACCTCACCTCACCTCACGTCGCCTCACCGCTCACCTCGCCTCACCACTCACCTCACCTCACCGCTCACCTCACCTCACCGCTCACCTCACCGCTCACCTCACCTCACCGCTCACCTCACCTCACCTCGCCTCACCGCTCACCTCTCCGCTCAACTCCCCTCACCGCTCACCTCACCGCTCACCTCACCTCACCGCTCACCTCACCGCTCACCTCTCACCTCACCTCTCACCTCACCGCTCACCTCTCACCTCACCTCACCGCTCACCTCTCACCTCACCTCACCGCTCACCTCTCACCTCACCTCACCGCTCACCTCTCACCTCACCTCACCGCTCACCTCACCGCTCACCTCACCGCTCACCTCACCGCTCACCTCACCTCACCGCTCACCTCAACTCATCTCACCGCTCACCTCACCTCACCTCACCGCTCACCTCACCTCACCTCACCGCTCACCTCACCTCACCTCACCGCTCACCTCACCTCACCGCTCACCTCACCGCTCCTCACCTCACCGCTCACCTCACCTCACACCTCACCGCTCACCTCACCTCACCTCGCCTCACCGCTCACCTCACCGCTCACCTCACCGCTCACCTCACCTCACCGCTCACCTCACCTCACCTCACCGCTCACCTCACCTCACCTCACCGCTCACCTCACCTCACCTCACCGCTCACCTCACCTCACCTCACCGCTCACCTCACCTCACCGCTCACCTCACCTCACCTCACCGCTCACCTCACCGCTCACCTCACCTCACCTCACCTCACCGCTGACCTCACCTCACCGCTCACCTCACCTCACCGCTCACCTCACCGCTCACCTCACCTCACCGCTCACCTCACCTCACCTCACACCTCACCGCTCACCTCACCGCTCACCTCTCACCTCACCTCTCACCTCACCGCTCACCTCTCACCTCACCTCACCGCTCACCTCTCACCTCACCTCACCTCACCGCTCACCTCTCACCTCACCTCACCGCTCACCTCACCGCTCACCTCACCGCTCACCTCACCTCACCGCTCACCTCACCGCTCACCTCACCGCTCACCTCAACTCATCTCACCGCTCACCTCACCTCACCTCACCGCTCACCTCACCTCACCTCACCGCTCACCTCACCTCACCTCACCGCTCACCTCACCTCACCGCTCACCTCACCGCTCCTCACCTCACCGCTCACCTCACCTCACACCTCACCTCACCTCACCGCTCACCTCACCTCACCTCGCCTCACCGCTCACCTCACCGCTCACCTCACCGCTCACCTCACCGCTCACCTCACCTCACCGCTCACCTCACCTCACCTCACCGCTCACCTCACCTCTCACCTCACCTCACCTCACCGCTCACCTCACCTCACCTCACCGCTCACCTCACCTCACCGCTCACCTCACCTCACCTCACCGCTCACCTCACCGCTCACCTCACCTCACCTCACCGCTCACCTCACCTCACCGCTCACCTCACCTCACCGCTCACCTCACCTCACCGCTCACCTCACCGCTCACCTCACCTCACCGCTCACCTCACCTCACCTCACACCTCACCGCTCACCTCACCGCTCACCTCACCGCTCACCTCACCTCACCGCTCAGCTCACCTCACCGCTCAGCTCACCTCACCGCTCAGCTCACCTCACCGCTCAGCTCACCTCACCGCTCCGCTCACCTCAGCGCTCAGGTCACCTCACCGCTCAGCTCAGCTCACCGCTCAGCTCAGCTCACCGCTCAGCTCACCACCCAGCTCACCACCCAGCTCACCACCCAGCTCACCACTCAGCTCACCACTCAGCTCGCCACTCAGCTCGCCACTCAGCTCACCACTCAGCTCACCACTCAGCTCACCACACTCCACAGCTCACCACTCACCTCACCGCTCACCTCACCGCCCACCTCACCTCACCGCTCACCTCACCGCCCACCTCACCGCCCACCTCACCTCACCGCTCACCTCACCGCCCACCTCACCTCACCGCTCACCTCACCTCACCGCTCACCTCACCGCCCACCTCACCTCACCGCTCACCTCACCGCCCACCTCACCTCACCGCTCACCTCACCGCCCACCTCACCTCACCGCTCACCTCACCGCCCACCTCACCTCACCGCTCACCTCACCGCCCACCTCACCTCACCGCTCACCTCACCGCCCACCTCACCTCACCGCTCACCTCACCGCCCACCTCACCGCCCACCTCACCTCACCGCTCACCTCACCGCCCACCTCACCTCACCGCTCACCTCACCGCCCACCTCACCGCTCACCTCACCGCCCACCTCACCTCACCGCTCACCTCACCGCCCACCTCACCTCACCGCTCACCTCACCGCCCACCTCACCTCACCGCTCACCTCACCGCCCACCTCACCTCACCGCTCACCTCACCGCCCACCTCACCTCACCGCTCACCTCACCGCCCACCTCACCTCACCGCTCACCTCACCGCCCACCTCACCTCACCGCTCACCTCACCGCCCACCTCACCTCACCGCTCACCTCACCGCTCACCTCTCCTCACCGCTCAACTCACCGCTCACTTCACCGCTCACCTCACCTCACCGCTCACCTCACCGCTCACCTCACCTCACCGCTCACCTCACCGCTCACCTCACCTCACCGCTCACCTCACCGCTCACCTCACCTCACCGCTCACCTCACCGCTCACCTCACCGCTCACCTCACCACTCACCTCACCGCTCACCTCACCGCTCACCGCTCACCTCACCGCTCACCTCACCGCTCACCTCACCTCACCCCTCACCTCACCTCACCCCTCACCTCACCTCACCGCTCACCTCACCGCTCACCTCTCGCCTCACCGCTCACTTCACCGCTCACCTCACCTCACCGCTCAACTCCCCTCACCGCTCACCTCACCGCTCACCTCACCGCTCACCTCACCGCTCACCTCACCTCACCGCTCACCTCACCGCTCACCTCACCT